>NC_134503.1:10137490-10274990 GCF_040206685.1 Ascaphus truei
GAGGGGGTTGGGGGGGGAGGGGAGGGGGTTGGGGGGGGAGGGGTTGGGGGGGAGGGGAAGGAGTTGGGGGGGGAGGGGAAGGAGTTGGGGGGGGGGCGGGGTTGGGGACTGGAGTTGAGGAAAGTCGGCCACAGTATCAATGCCTGACATGCAAATCAGACCTACCCTATAAGTATCTGGAGATTTGTCAACCCCCCCCCCCCCCCCATCACCCAAAAATGTCAGATCCAGGCAGCGCTGACATAGAAGGGGACAAAAAGCCCAATTCTGTTTTGAGTCTAAGTTGGTTTAACCCTTTGAGTGCCGTGGGGGCACTTCTACACTTATTTTTTATATCTGTTGTGGTGTAAATAACATTTTAATATGGGGAATTCACTTAAATGTATTTTTAACAAAGTAAGAGTATTTTAATGACAAAGTGAGCAGTTAAAATGCACATTATCACAAGAGATTTTGTACATTGCTTTTATCGGCACTAAACTGATCTCCCCCAAATATATGCACAATATTCGTGTGTGTGTTAAATTTATATATAAAATCAAAAGCCTCGAGTCTATAGGTTGTTTGCAAAGCAAGTCGATGTATGGTCTTCTTAATATGTATGGACGTTACCTCTTCCTATTGCTGATGGAAAATTGAAAACAGGTCTACGGCTAAGCTTATAGTCCCGGCTACGGTGACCGCGTGACGTCATCCGTCGCCGTTGTCATTGCCATCTCTTACACTATAGGTAGAAATCGCTATCGGGGGGCATGGCCGTGAGCGGTTCACCCTCATTGGCTGAACCGCTCACGTGACATCATGCGACAGTCGGCAAAAAAAAAATCAATTTTCATTGACTTCGGCGATTTTGGTCGCTGTGTCGCTCCGTCGCAGTCACGCACACTATAGGCGCACGTGACGGATTGCATTAACTTGTTTTTACGCGCCATAGCCGGGACTATAAGCGCAGCCTATGATTCATCATTGTTTCGGGTTGTACTTGTGGCCATTGCACAGATAATCTTTGACTTCTACTGCAATAAAACAGGAGTAGGCTTAGCATGGTCTAATTGTAGCCCAATCCATCATCTTGACTTAATCTCTTACAATTGATTATAATGGTTCTCATTCCTTTCTGTTGGCATCCAGAGACACACCAGATTTTAAGAATAACTGAAGAATTGGCAAACACAACTGCAGTTAATTTCCATTGAATACTGGTGGATCAATCAAAGGCTTTCATATTTCCCCAGTGTAGTCAGTAGACCTGTCTAGAACGTGTCTGTAGCCACTTATTCCCACAACACAAGGTCTGCACTGCTGTCCTATTGCACGATGACTGGTGGAGGTAAGGACTGGTAGCCTTCTCCCAAAGCATGATCTGACTGGGTACATTGGAGAACTACGGAGTTTAAGTCACAGAAGAGGTATCACAACTGCATTCATAGCCAATCACAGGCAGAGAAAGAAGCTTCACGGAAGCATGTATTAGCGTTGGCTCAAGTTCTGACTAACTCGCTCTGTCACAGAACAGTGAGAGAAAGAAGAGAAGAGCGTATCTTTGGAAAATATATACGTATACCATTTAAGCTTTACAAGAAAAAGGCCAAATATTTTGATTAAAACAATGTTTGCTCTGACCTACCCTGTAAAAAAAAAAAAAATTTCAAGATGAAACAAATACAAGATGGTTATTTCAAGGTTCCCTGTTTTTCTGTCCACTTTAGTAACCTCCTTAACTGCTGGAGGGCGGTGCACGTTATTATGGCATCAAAGTGATTATTCTCTTCAATAATCAGAAAAGCCGGCGTTGCAGTGTATAGCAGCGTGTCCGCTCTTGCACTAAAACATTATTTAAATATTACACTAATATTTCCAGCTTAAAGATGCCTCGTGGCATTTCAGGGACAGCTTGGTAACTTGGCTCCATGTGACATGCTAATGCCACATTACCCAAGATTTTCATTTCACCATTTAATCTAGCTTGCCTGCCCAGTGCCTGCTTTTCCTATCTTCTGATCACAAATTGATGGTCTCTCCAGCAGTGAAAGGGTTTTAAAGGTCCTCGCTGCCCACCCCTTGTTACCCAGCTGGCACTGTGGGCCAGAGTGCAAAGGGGGTAGTAGCATGCTGTTAGCTCACTTGTTTTGGTTTCGAGGATCTCCAGCAAAGCTTTGCCCTGTATCCTTCAGTCAGGGATAACGCCTTCCAATGCTGAAGCGGGTTAAGTGTCGCTCTGCAGCACCCTCTAGCTGTAAGGAATTTAAAGAAGAGCTACATCACAAATGGAACCCATGGGGGGACATCCCTGAAATTTACCCGTGACACCACCATTAATCTTTTTATAGAGGCAGTAAATCCCAGCCGTGGCTTTCTACTATTTTTAGAATTCAGAATAACAAAGTACTTCTGTAGTGCCTGTATCCAAAGCGCTTTATAGACAAGCTACACAATCACCCAATGGTTCTTTTAAGATTATACATTAGGCAGTGGGGCTACCTTCCCAGTCTTAAGCATTTATACCACAGGATAAAAAAGTCCAGGTAAATGGCCATATTCATCATATCAGACCGTAAGTGAAATAAAGGTAAGCTCTGTTGGAGACGGTTTTGTCCTTTGATAATTAAGGCCTAATGTCAAGTATGGGAAAATTACCCATTTACTTCGTTGCCTGTGGAATAAACACCCATCGCGACCACTGCGATATGGATCTCATCCTCAGAGCTTGCTCAGGAGAAGATGAGCTTGAGTTTTCTTCTCCGCTCAGTAATGACCCTGCCCTCACTTGGGAGCGTTAGATCGGAAAACTAATCTCCCACTGTTCTCTGTTACACATCATACAAAAATACATTCACCCTCCGAGATCTGTGGATCCTTTTCGGTTTTCGGATACTGGTGCCCAAGTGGGGCCATAAAAAGCCAAACAACAATAACAGCAACTGAAGCTTCAGCAGCGACAACCAAGCCATCTCTTCCAGGGAGACCAAGAGGGCGAGCCCAGCCTACACGCATCCCAGATGTCCATCACTACTCTGCTGTTCATGACGTAAGAGCATGTCCTTAGCTCTGTGGATGAAGTAAAGGCGCACGTGACGTAGGGTAGGGGCTCTTGGACGTTTTCTGTAAGTGTAGAGGACACTATAGTGTCTCTGAGGGCAGCAGAGGACACAAAGTAAAGTGTCTATTGCCCTCTGCACATGGAGAAAGGACCAGGCTTCTCTTAAGTCATTTGGTGGGGAGCTTCCAGCATCTCCATTAAGAAGGTGTCGATAGGTGTGTCTCCTATTAGCTTGAAGAAGAAGAGGTGTTCCAGGCATTTGAGACCAATGGATCGAAGAGCAGGCAGGCGCAAGAGGAGTTTGGCAAACCTGTGAAGATATTACAAGAAATTAAGTAAATGTTTGATACATATATAAAAGGAGCTGAATGGCACAGTAAATTAATACAACAGATGGTAGATACTGTACAAACATCCATTTACATTTGATTAAGTGAACGGAATGAGGTTGGGTGGAGATGATATCTTTGGAATCTAAACACAACAGCCAGAAACCAGCCTTCAAGTCTACTTGGGAACCTTCTGCATCTACCAGTTAGTACTACCTGTACTCAACAACTGCCCTGAATACAATTATTCTTGTTCTACCTTCTATTGAACAATATGAACAAAAAAGGAACTGCACGCCAAAACTGCAACAAATAATTAAAATAGATACAATTCTGATATGCAGATGTTTATTTGGTAACATTTCTACTAGCCTGGGCACACTTGTGTTGGCGTCATGCACCCATTTTTAGTATCATTGTACCTTCTTCCCAAGACCGGACCATTTTAAAACGGTAGTGATTGTTTCACGTTAACTTTGGGGACAGTGTTGGTCTTGTTTCAGATGCTTTCCTAAGTGTTCATGAGCCGTAATATCTTGGATGGGATGACTCTGTGATATGGCACAAGGACAGAGCTGTACTGTAAGTTAGTTTGGGAAACCAATGCCATATGACGTAACAAGATGCCTCAGACTTGGGGAACCCTAGCCTGAAAATGTGACTTTAGTGCTCCGGAAAGCTTGCTATACCAGTTAACCATTCAAAGATAGCATCATCTTTACCCTACATTGATACTGTTTTTATTCTACAGGCTAAAATGGTACCACCCTCTACCACCATGGGATTCTTCACCGTGAAGAAAATTCAATGATACATTCTGTCATTAAATAAAACGTAGGTTCCATGAACCTTATAAACTTACTATCGGCAGAACGTATTCATTTAGAATACAATCATGGTCTAAATTATTCCATTCAATGCCACAGAGGCATAAAACTCATTGCTTAAAGTAGCAAAACATGAAGCACTGCACGATTCGTTATTTTTCTAGTACAGGATTGAAGCAGGGGGTCTCCGGAGCTGAGCTGTGTTCTGAGAACCCCCGGCTTCCTGAGATGGTTACTTCCGGAGGGGGCGCTGGTATCTCTGCAGCCAGGGAAATGGTGGCTTTAAATGTCCCGCGGGCCAATTGGAAGCCGTGATGTCATCCGTTGCGGCTTCCTATTGGTTCATGTGACATGTGGGAGTTCCAAACTTGAAAGCCCTGCTTGCCGGGCTTGAGAAGCACCTAATTCAGAGGTATCCCCGGAAGCGGGGGGTCCCCAGAGCTGAAATTAACGGGGTTCAGCACCGGAGACCCCCTGCTTCAATGCTATTATAAAATTATTTGCTGTCTTGAATAGCTCCTTCAAAGCAGCAATCCTAGGGGTGGGGGGGGGGAATTATTCTGGCGTTAAAGTAGCGTTTTTACTTATTTGTATCTTGTTGAATATAAAGGTTTCCATTTAGCAGAACCAGAGAAAATGGACTCGCATCCGCTACTTCTGTTTAGCTGTCTGACACACGATGGCTTCATCGTTACTATACAAGCAATGGGCAAAACAGGAACCGCTATTCCCCTCTGCATCCGAGGACTGATGAGCAGTGTTACCATCAAAAATAGAGAATAGGGTATAAAAACCCCTGCAATGCTACCCAGGTAATGTCCATATGGATGAGTGCAATGTGTAGCACATACATCTTTTTATCCTTCTAATTGAACAGCCCATAGACTCTTTGATAAAGCGTAGGGGACCACGCGAAACGCGTAAGAGTTGCTCTCTTACTGTTTTTAATGTGTTGCCAATAAACCTTTTTTTTACTGAGGAGCCCGCAGTCCGGTCTGTATATATTTTTCCTCTAAGGCAGCTGCACCACCATTCACATTTTCTCCTGTTACTATCAAAAATATTAAATAAATCTTGTCAACAAAAAAAAAAAAACCTCCAGAGCCTGTGTTTATCACGGAAATGTTACTAAATATTTAAAAATACTAATTTAAAGAAATTAATAATAATTTATTAAAGGAGAGTCGGCTGTCTTTAACCTAATAGACGTCACTGTTCTTTCACCGTAAGAACCTTTGGTAGCTTTAAAGCAGCAATATTACACTCCCCCCTTCTTATTTTCTTATATGTATATGTAAAGCGTGTGACAATGTACAGTAGAATTCTACATTCTGATCTAAACTGGCAATCATTTGGTGCTCCTGTTATAATTCTGTCAAAATCCTGATTGTGTGCCTACCTTCAGTAAGTGTAACTCAACAGCTACAATATATCCTTATATTACTAAGGTAACATGTATCTCTTTTGTTACAGTTTACAGCTCAAACTGCTGGGAATATTGGCAACAAATTATCCCTAACACGAAAGTGTTACAAAAAAATCTTGCACTGCTGGAGATATGTTAAAAGGAAACCAAAGGATGCTCAATATATTACAATTCAGTAAAAATGGCATTAAGTGTTGAATACATTTTTTTTAAACAGTCACTATTCTCTAATACTACAGAACTGATTTATTGAGAGAAAAAAAAAACCCATATAAGATTTCACATGTTTTTCTGCTTTAATGGGACACATCAAGGTAATAGGTTGTTTGATGAATGGAGCATTCTGGTTGGAAATTGGCAGTAAATGAAGCCAGTCTTTGGAAATCCATTTCTCCCATCACTCAGTTTTTTAAGGCAGGGTTAAATTCTTCTCTCAGGGCATGATGCAGATGGTCAAGTCTTCCTGCCACAAAAGCTCAAGCCCTTGGTACGAGAGACAACACGTTCTCATTAATTGTTAACTGCGTCTCAGGGGGATGCAATGCTATTTTTTTTTTCTTCTCCCCCGTCATCACGCAATGTACGTGTTCAGGGGGACAAAAAAAAAATCAAGCAGATCCATTTGCAGGCTGGACGGGAGCCAGGAACGGGTTGTTTCTGCTGAGCTGTTGAGAACAGAAGTCCAAGTGCCAGGAAAAACAAACCACTCTGAACGCCATCCAGGAAGTTCAACTTTAAACTGAAACATATGATGGTCTGGAGATGGGGGGGGATCTTAACTCCTTCACGGCCACAGCCTACATTACCCATAGTGCTCTGTAGGCGCCCTTGGAAGAGAAGTGATGGGAAAACTATTCAGTGCATCTAAGAAAGGCTACTGCTCAGCGGCAGCTCTGGGGGAAGGTGGAAGCCATAGCGTACCCACACGCTGGGTCAGTGGGATGGGAAAACCGCAGAAAGAAAGTTGTTGGTTGATCAATATTTTAGTTGGATGGAGGATACTTCATCCGAACTGAATAAGACTGCAAGCACCCAATGGCCTTTAGTGAGAACCTATTGGAAGTTGCGTATGATATGAATATTTATTTTGGCGATGGGCGAATGCCTTGCCCTTATAATTATGGCACAGCTGGGAAGGGAAGTGACATGATGGGCACGAGGGACCAGAAGAGAAAAGCGATGAAGGGTCTGGGACCAATAAAAAGGGGATGGAATGGTTATTGTGAATGAGAAGACGGGGGGGGGGGGAGGAAACCAAGGATAGGAGAGGGGTTGAGAGGCAGAAGAGAAAATAAGGAGGGCAGAGTAAAAAGACCAAAATCAGGACGAGGGCTCGGAGCCATCGGGTGAACAAAATGGGACAGTGAGAGAGTAACAGATGGGTTAGGTTTAAAAAAAAGTGTCACAAATATTACAAGAGATCTAGATCATGGGTGTCAACATCGGTCCTCAAGGGCCACCAACAGGCTAGGTTTTATGCATATCCCTGCTTCAGCACAGGTGGCTCAATCAGTGGCTCCGCCTTCGACAGAGCCACCTGTGCTGAAGCAGGGATATCCATAAAACCTAGCCTGTTGGTGGCCCTTGAGGACCGATGCTGACGCCCATGATCTAGATATTGATGCTCCCAAACACCTCTTGTTGCATTTGACCACTAAATCACCCACTGTTACATGTGGGGGCAAAATTGAAGTAAAGTCGCTTTTTTATATTTACACTATGACTTCTATAATGATGCTTAGTGTCAATATAACATTTACATTCTGTGTCATGGTTGACAGGAATAATGCAGTAGAAAATGCCTTGATTCTTGTAAATTTTGCAGGCAGGGGAGCAAGATCCTAATAAATGGTTGATGCATAGCTACATTATATCATACAATCAAACAATAGAAATCTCTTTGCTGTACAGGTCAATTGATAAAATGCCCAGGCTGTGTATAACCGGATGCTTCTGCATGCAGTTTGTGTGGAGGTAGGAATGAGCGACGTCTGATCTGCCTTTCTGCTACGAACCCTTTCCTGTACTTCGTATGCAACACTTGGGGGCAGTAAATGTATCAAACCATGCGAGACTGGAAACTGTTAACCCAGGCGGGCGTCTTATCCCATAGAGACCAAGCATGGAACAGGACAGGGCCAAAAATACCAACCTGGAGTCAGGATTTCCGGTCGCGCAAGCTATTCTTATCCAGAAATACATGTTTTAACCTCAGGTGCCAAAAAGTTAATCCCGTCACCACCAGATGGTTGTCCAACACCTTCTTCAGCAACGTTTTGCCAGTCCCTCGAGGACAGGAGGGGTTTATAGCTACAGAGGAGCAATGTCTATTCTCAGTAACTCACCTCCCTGGCTGTTCAGGGTATTTGTGTTTGCAGTACGCCTCTAATGATGCATAGACCTTCTCACGCAAAGCCTCCACCTCCGATGGGTTCGAGAGACCCTTTGAGTCTGTAAAGGAAGACCACCAGTGCCGATAAATATAGCAGTCCTGCTCTAGGAGGAAGTCAAAGCTTATATCATATGAAGTCTGACATGCAATGAGTATCAACTAGAGCCTACCAACCAAGTGGTTGTTAGCTAGTCATAGAGTAAATACAAGTGAAGATATCAAGATGCTGTACCTCCGACCCTAGGTATTACCGAGGTTCTGAGATACCCAACATTTACAAGCCACTTACCAGAAACTCATATTGAATAAGTGGAGTGAAGCCACTTCTTCCCTTGTTTTCACCAGATTAATTACTCTGTTTTCACTGCAACACTTACAACTAATAAGAAGTCAGGATGTGTGCAGATAATATGTTTTTATATTGGGTCACACAAAACCATTGGGAGGGTGTCTCCAACCTCACCAAGTTTTACGAACGACCAAGAAGACACTTGTGAATACACATTACCTAGCGCATGAATGGAGTATTCACTGGTTATTTAAAAACGTGGTCTGAGAGGGCTCCCTGAACATGGATGGACAGACCTATCTCTTACAACTTGAGTCCTGGGGGTCAGCATTTCTAAAGCTTTAGTGTTGTTTTAATTACTTTGCAACTTCATTGAGTATACCGCTGCAGCAAACCACTACCAACTCCTTCCATCAACAGCTCGAGTAGCTTGTATACAGCAAGACTTTCTGTAGCACCAAATCTAAAATCGTTTATAAACTATGAACATCTAGATTTACAAGCTTGAATTAGGGTTTTTATAATGAAGACTTGAGTTCTGAGCATCACTAAATAGGTTCAGGTGTTTTTATTTTTTTAAACTCTTCCTTGGAAGATCTGGCGACTGTTGGACTTTACACATCAGATTGGAGGGTAGGGGAAGTACAAAGTAACTGTCCTGCTTCACTATTAATGCAGTGTTTTGCAACAGCGTAAACAAACCTGGATTGAAGAGGACAATCGCTCGTAGGCAGCCCAGCTCTGTCTTGTCCATCTGCATGTCTCGCATTTTGGACACCAGCTCTGTGAGGACCCTGAAGGAGTGGAAGTTAAAGCACCAGTTAACCCAATTGCCCCCAGAAACAACTTCAATGTAACCATTTCCCAATGATGCACATGGCGAAAATTGTAACAAGGGTATGTAAACTACAACAGCTATTCACATGGATGGGGAAGGCATTGCCAAATAACATGGGAGAAGAGTGTGTCATCAGGTAGGGTGGCCATGTACCATGGATATGTCTTCTGTGGATGTGACTACATCATGTATTGGCATTGTTATACAATCCTACAAGGGTGACCCCAATCCCAGAATAGAGTAGTGTGCTATGAAAGCAGGACATCCGAATTGGTGATTGGGCAGGAGACACAACTGTGTGGTGGCCCATCATGGGAAAAATACATGATGTGGATCTCCCCCATCAGAGAAGAAGCACTTCAGTGGTAGAATAACATTTCCTTTTGCGTGTGAAAACGTAGTGATGCACACTGGGAAAGAGAGGGGATGAGAGATTGGCGCATTGCTGAGATAATGGAGCTGTGCAAATAACACCACTACAGAATCCTGGTAACCAAGATTCGGCACCAACTTACTGCCAACACGTTCATGACAATAGCTTCGAGATGAAAAGGAAGACAACATGCTATGTACAAGTGTCAGGACAAGAGGGATAAAGGAGCTAAATGAAAACAGCTACTTGTCCGTGTACAGGACAGGAGAGTCAGAAGGGTGCAAACAAACACTAGGACATGTTAAGGGAAGTTACTCACCTGTCAAAGATCGCACCGACCCCTGCACTGTGAGCACTGTTCCGATGCACATGCAGGCCAGTGGCGAGGAGAATGCCATCCTTAACTGCTATAGATCGATGAGAGAAGGAGGCAATGAGAAGCTCGTTCCATCCTTAAAGAAACCAAATGGATGCCAACAATTAGCAATCACAAGCAAAGTAGATCAAGGTGTGACCTGGTGTTGAGGAAGCAGCAGGGCTCTCACCACTGGTTGCCAATATGTTGTGGCTTTGTCACTTTGTTAATGGTGGCATTGTCCTTGTCCATTGGTTTACTTCCATGTTGGCTGAGCTCACCCTTTGCACAGTATATGCAGTTCCCTGTATTTAAACCCTTATTTATTGTAAAGTACTGCACGACATGATTAGTGTGTCTCGGTTAGCGTGGCATAAAACATAGGAGTTCTCGTTAGATCGTTACCTTCTACAGTTAAGCTCAGCAGCACTCCTTTTTAGTGTGCTCTTGGACCACTACGGACTCCAGAATCAGAGTGCGAAATAATGTCATAAACAAAGGACCGGGAGATTATTTCATGACAAACCTGAACAATTCTGCAGAAAATAAAAAAAAGTGTATGTATGTATTTATGTGTGTATGTGTGTATGTGTGTATGTGTGTATGTGTGTATGTGTGTATGTGTGTATGTGTGTGTGTGTGTGTGTGTGTATGTGTGTGTGTGTATGTGTGTATATAAAAATAAATCATGGACTTCAGGCACACGTTCATGAACGCCAAGTTAAAATGCAAAACTGTTCCTAGTGATGCTGCTTTGTAGATGCCATGGGAAGGAACACAGAGGACTTCTGCCCTGTCAGCTCTTGCTTTTTCCTTCAGTTCTGTTTCATCTCCTGTTAGCGGATGCATGAGTGAATGCAACCAGCACTGTTAGCTAGATGTTAGGATGTAAATGTTTCATGTGCGGTTACTCCCTGGAGCCTGTTCCTGGCGCTCAATAATACATGAAGTCACTGGTTAAAATACTGTAGGGAGGTTATTTAAAGCATCAGGCAGAAAATACTGGCATTGGATTCTTGAGGCCCAGCCAAGGCTGCTGGTTCCACCCCAGCCGCTCCGAGCTTGTAGGGGAGAAACTGCTGCACTAAAGTCCTATTCCCCGACATCTGTAATAGTGCTTTAGCAAAGTTACATTGGAATTGCACTGTCTGCAACAGGTCATTTGCATACTACTAACCTTCTATATTAATTAAGTCTCAGTCTTAAATCAGCATTGCCATTCTTGCTAAGCCAGCTTTAAATGTGGCATTTGAACCACAGCACCTGGTTCACATAGAGGATCAAAACATAATCCCTGCTGGGTTAGTACCAGTCTGAGGAGCGACATGTTATATTAGTAATCAGGCTTGGGGAGAATCTGCATGCTGAGGCTCCCTTCGCCTGCCTTTTCCATTGCTGTATACAAGCAGTGCTTATTTCTCTTTAGGATGATGCAAAGGTGGCTGATTACATGCCGCAGCTTTTGTAAATGATTCTGGAAGCAGTAGACCTATAGCTGCTGCTAAAATAGCGGAGCTCAGAAGGTGACACCTTCAAAGTAGCAGCTAAGTACTTGAGCCTACAGCACTGGGTAATAGTGCGTATAGCATGCATAGTATACAAGTTATACCAGACATTCCCTGTACTCCTATTCTCAGCCCTTGGGTGATAGCCCGTTGACAGAACACAATCTATAACACATCATAGATGTCTGTAGTTAACCGATTAGGTGCTGTAGGGTTCTGGACCGTCTGGCATCGCAATGGGTTGCAGGCCCATTAGGCACTAAAGGGTTTCAGAGAAGACTGTATTTCAGACTCACCTGCCCGTAGCAGGATGACTTGGTCGTCCAGCGGCAGTTCTGAGAAGTGCGGGATTCTTTTAGCCCATTCTACCAAGGTAAACAACTGCTTGTCCGCTGCTTGGCAAATGTTGGTGACCGGGTCACTTGGCTGCAATGGGAAGGAGAAATGTTACCAAAGGTGCCAGGACCTGTGTAAATCGAACAAGAGTAATGTTACACAAGTACTAAGGATCAACAAGGACCAGACTAATGAGATGTCACCTGAGGTCAGCAGGAGCCAAACAAGAGAATGTTAAGAGTTTCTGGACAAACTGGCAGAGTAATCATTACAGTGATGCTGCTACATCCCAAACATCTCCGTACGCTACCACCAGATTATATCCCTTTGGGCTTCATCACGGTTTCCCTTCAAAGGCTGATTATTACTCAGGTCTTCTCTAAAGTTACAGTACAAAGCAGGCTACCATTGAATTGCAGCATAATAATTCTGGCTGGAAGAAGGCAAAATAAACCGCACAATGCCGTTATTCTGCTCATCACCACCTATTACCTGGAAAGGAGCAGACTCTATTGATTTCAATTTAGGAAACGGCTTCTATAGCACATACTGCATCTGCCCTCTCATCCTGGCCCCCTCCATCACGGTCCCCGATCTATGTCCCACCTGTCCCTTTCCGGTCGCCAGACAGGACACCCTTGACCTGTTGGAATTAGTTTAGCCTCTTGTGTCTTTCCCTTGATGGTTGGAGTGTTCTCCGTGTCTCGCCTATTTAACGTCGTAAGGCTCATCGTGTTCCATTACATAACCTTTATGTTCTTGGCATCGGGCATTGTGTTTTCTCTCCATGGAGCGTTTTGAATTCTAAGTGCTGAGCACAGGTAGGAGGGAAGGTAGGCCAACCTGTCCGTGGGCTTTCCCTGGAAGAACAGCTTCTTGGCAGGTAATCCGCATATCATAGGGATGTATTTTCAGTGTTGCTGAATCATCCATACTGCTTGCAAATGTGTAGAGCAGGGGCGGCCAAACTCCAGTCCTCAAGGGCCACCAACAGGTCAGGATTTCAGGCTATCCCTGCTTCAGCACAGGTGGCTCAATCAGTGGCTCAGTGGAAGACACTTGTCTTCCACTGAGTCACTGATTGAGTCACCTGTGCTGAAGCAGGGATAGCCTGAAAACCTGACCCTTGGGGGTTGCCCATGAGGACTGGAGTTAGCAACCCCCTGGTCTAGAGCTTCATCTACATAGAAACTCCACTGCCCAACATTATAACCTGAGCGGCTTTTAAACTCCATAAAACCATCGCTAAAGATGGCACTCGGGCAGAAGAACTCTCTTGTCCTGTGTCCTGCAGAAACTGGGACTGCAGCAAATCGACACGTCGGCAATGGCAAGAGGCTACATTCTTTAAGAAGAGGGAGTTTTTATAGTGAGGGGGTTGAAATGATAATATGCAGTATCATTACACAACCAGAGTTGACCCATTAAGGCTGCACCCTAATATACAAGTGTTACCCTTACAGGTTTAACGCTGCTCATAAGTTTGTTCTCAGGGGACGCCTTCTGAGTTATACAATAACCAGCATTTAAATTGCTAGCGGAGGTTGGCAAACAAGCCTCGCCATCTGAAGCTATTCCTTCCAAACCTCCCCTGCCTTGCTCGCGCTCTCTAGGGTATGTTTACAGGACTGTGTAATGATCATCGCCACTTCCATCCAAGTTGTTTTGGTTTGGTCACTATCCCATTGCTTGCATCTATTATGGATCAGACAGTGTAAAAAACGTGACCACTTATTTGTAAAGGCTGCCGCGGGGGAACACTCAAACACTGTTGGGGAGACAAACATGCTGCCTGACGTGTGTTTCAAAGTGAAATCACAGCCCCATTGTTCTAATTACTTTTAAAACAATCTGAACATATAATGTTTTAGTACAGTCCTATGTGATGGCCAGTGCCAGCGGTATTTACAGGGTTCCATATTCTTTGTATTGTAGAGGCGAGACACCCCCTGATTCTCAGCGGCCACACGCCCCCTGATTCTCAGCGGCCACA
The DNA here is from genome assembly GCF_040206685.1 of Ascaphus truei. Lineage (NCBI taxonomy): Eukaryota > Metazoa > Chordata > Amphibia > Anura > Ascaphidae > Ascaphus > Ascaphus truei. Next base: position 10,151,194 of record NC_134503.1, read on the forward strand.
CGCCCCCTGATTCTCAGCGGCCACACACCCCGATTCTCAGAGGCCACACGCCCCCTGATTCTCAGCGGCCACACGCCCCCTGATTCTCAGCGGCCACACGCCCCGATTCTCAGCGGCCACACACCCCCTGACTCTCAGCGGCCACATGCCCCCCTGATTCTCAGCGGCCACATGCCCCCCGATTCTCAGCGGTCGCCGGACATCCCCGCCACACTGCTATTCTCCCAGACGCACTGACAATGCACCGACTCTGTTCTGGCCAGGCACCGTATGCCCTGCACTGTTACAAGGCTGCCCCCTGGACTCTATATGTTCAGCAGCACTTGGGAACACCGATTTAATCAGGAATGTTTTAAAGTCAACCAGGACTCACTGGCGCACTCCCATCTTTACTTATATTATGTGTAATGCGTTGTATGGTGTATTGTTATTGTCCCATTTAACCCATTGTGCTGTGCAATATGCTGGGGCATTACAAATACGTAATGATAAAGCTATATCGCCAGTTAGAAATATAAACTGGAGTTCAATGAAGAACAACGTTTAACACATTCTTTTACAATGAATGGCATTTTGATCATTTAAGATGCAAATGTAAACTTTGCAAGTGTAGATATGGAGGTTGAGATGGAAGGTCCTTCTCTTACAGGTAACAAAATCACCAGATGCACTTCTGAATTTGTAAGGCGACTACCCAAGTGTGATTACCAGGGAGAGGCGAGGCAGTTCATTCGTTTTATACCTGCCACCCTAATATGTGAAAACTTTACACCAGGGCTGTCTTGGGTAATCGGGTGGAATAGCCACCCTAACACCTGTCCTCAAAATACAAATCTCTAAGGACACATATCAGAAAGAGTTTTCAACATGGGTTCCTGTGAGTCTTTGGGTTCCCCGGGTATCCCCACAGGATTCCCTAAAAATTCTAGTTCATTTAAAAATGGTAAGAAATACAGAAGACTTTACAATGCATCTGATCTCAGACGCGCTATTAGAGAGGGTTGGGGTTCCTTACAATGCATCTAATCTCAGACGCGCTATTAGAGAGGGTTGGGGTTCCTTACAATGCATCTGATCTCAGACGCGCTATTAGAGATGGTTGGGGTTCCTTACAATGCATCTGATCTCAGACGCGCTATTAGAGAGGGTTGGGGTTCCTTGCAATGCATCTGAACTCAGACGCGCTATTAGAGAGGGTTGGGGTTCCTTACAATGCATCTGATCTCAGACGCGCTATTAGAGAGGGTTGGGGTTCCTTACAATGCATCTGATCTCAGAAGCGCTATTAGAGAGGGTTGGGGTTCCTTACAATGCATCTGATCTCAGACGCGCTATTAGAGAGGGTTGGGGTTCCTTACAATGCATCTGATCTCAGACGCGCTATTAGAGAGGGTTGGGGTTCCTTACAATGCATCTGATCTCAGACGCGCTATTAGAGATGGTTGGGGTTCCTTACAATGCATCTGGTCTCAGACGCGCTATTAGAGAGGGTCGGGGTTCCTTACAATGCATCTGATCTCAGGCGCGCTATTAGAGAGGGTCGGGGTTCCTTACAATGCATCTGATCTCAGACGCGCTATTAGAGAGGGTTGGGGTTCCTTACAATGCATCTGATCTCAGACGCGCTATTAGAGAGGGTCGGGGTTCCTTACAATGCATCTGATCACAGACGCGCTATTAGAGAGGGTCGGGGTTCCTTACAATGCATCTGATCTCAGACGCACTATTAGAGAGGGTTGGGGTTCCTTACAATGCATCTGATCTCAGACGCGCTATTAGAGAGGGTTGGGGTTCCTTACAATGCATCTGATCTCAGACGCGCTATTAGAGAGGGTTGGGGTTCCTTACAATGCATCTGATCTCAGACGCGCTATTAGAGAGGGTTGGGGATGCTGCAGAATTTCACACTATAATTATAGTGTTCCTTAACCCAATACAAAGTTAGGAAACAGACTTACAGAGTTGGGCGTGAGGCCCATGTTTGCCTCTATGTACGTCTCTGTTTTTGGCTCCACTGCAAGCTCTGCCTCCAGGATCTTCTCGACGGGCATGTCCTCGTTGGCACTGCTCGTGCACTCCACCTCGTTCTCATTTCGATCCTTCCCCCTTTGCCGCTCCTCCTGAACAGCTGCAGAAGAGAAGGGGGAACAATGAAAACATCAGCTTGGCTCGGCTTTTGGCATCAAGATGCAGACCACTATACATTAAGGTTCCTTATCCCTGCCAGAGACGCATGCAACACATTGTTAAATCCTTCTGCTACTATGTTACACCTGGACTCCATGTTGGGTTACAGCCTCAGCACTGCCCCCTAGCAACGCATATTGGACTTGCACTCATTATATAGTACTTTTTCTACCACTTTTCACGTGCTCCAGAAAGCTATGATGATTGAAATCCCTTTAATCTGGAGACTAATAAGTTGCTCTGCAAAACACTACAGCACCCCCTCTAAAGGGTTAATAGCTTCTTACTCTAAATCAGGGGCGGGAAACTCCAGTCTTCTAGGGCCACCAACAGGTTAGGTTTTCAGGATATCCCTGCTTCAGCACAAGCAGCTCAATCAGTGGCTCAGTCGAAGACTGCACCACCTGCGCTGAAGCAGGGATATCCTGAAAACCTGGCCTGTTGGTGGCCCTCGTAGACTGACCCCTGATCTAAATGGAATATGTTGCAGGAGTGAGGACAGACTTTCATGGAGTCTGTGAGACAATTCACATCATTTAATATCCCACCTGCTATAATACTGAACCCCAAGAAGAGCACAGTGCAAGCAGAGACCTATGCAGAGCTACAGCAGACAAACAACAGGGCAATTCAGCAATTAGATATTGTAAAAAAAAAATAATAATAAATCAAATAAAGCTTAACCAGACAATGTTTATCGTGGCTTCGTTGCCGTACCCCAAAGCATGAAAAGGTTAAACTGGGGGGTGGGCTTAAACCACTGCATATACTGCAAGAATACCAATTGTATGTGAAGTGGACGCTTCGAATACTCTTTTGATAAACTTGCAATAACGAGCAAGGAATCAGTGAAACGATGCGGTGCCTCAGAGTTCCGCAAGAGATTACAAAATGTATCGGCTTTATATTAAGAGTCTAAGGAATCAATGCTGCAATGTCACAGCGTTTCTACACCCCTTTGTTCATAGAAAGGTACTCACAGCTGCAAAGTAAACCCCCACCCTCAAATTACACTGAGAAGCAGAACCTCAAAATATTAAGCTGCAGTTCAGTCTTTTTTTTTTATTTTATTTTTTTACTTCAATAGTTTCATGTGTGCAATCTCCAATTACCTAAAGAACTGTATAGCTGCAGGTCAATTCGTTCTCCATGTATTGATAGGCGAAATTTGGTGACATAATTAGAGCTGGCATATGTTTATATTCTGCTTCTGTCTCTCAGTGGAAGCTCATGAATATTCATGAGCACTCCTGCACTGACATGTGATAGGGGGATGGCAGGGCTGACAAAGGGGTGTGCCAGGGCTTGTGACAGGACATGAAGGGGCAGTGCCTTAGCAAATGGCTGTTAAAATAGAATACAAGAAAATTGGTCTTTCAAAGTTGTTGTTTTTAAAACAGAAAATGCTACAAGTATTTTTTCTTACTTGAGAACTGATTTATTAAAAAAAAAAACACACATGCAGGATATTCACTGAACTGCAGCTTTAAGCTGCAAAGCTTCACACTGCCTGCTCAGACGGCTGTTGGCCCCCTTGTGGTTGTTCTAGGGAAGGACTCCTCTTTGTACAATAAAAATACTTTGATGCTCAGGCCTTTATTGAATTTGGGGTGAAGCCTCCATCCCCTTGCTTGGGAAGATCTCAGCTCCTTTTATTTGAATGTCACAGAATAGGGACCTCTGCTTCTCAAGCTCTGGTAAATGCATAAAGGTTTATGTATCAAGGAGCGTTTCTGTGCATGGCTCTGTCACACGAGGAAACTAGTTGAGCCAGTTTCTCAAACAGGGATCATTAGCCAGACATGTTAATGTTCTCAGAGTAGGTGGAACGTTTTGATGCTTAGAAAGGGAACAAGGGCAAAGAACTTGGGGAATCTCCCTGTATAACACGCATCCCCTCCTCAACTCCCTCACTGATACAGGTCCTCAGTACAACACGCATCCCCTCCTCAACTCCCTCACTGATACAGGTCCTCAGTAAAACACGCATCCCCTCCTCAACTCCCTCACTGATACAGGTCCTCAGTACAACACGCATCCCCTCCTCAACTCCCTCACTGATACAGGTCCTCAGTAAAACACGCATCCCCTCCTCAACTCCCTCACTGATACAGGTCCTCAGTACAACACGCATCCCCTCCTCAACTCCCTCACTGATACAGGTTCTCAGTACAACACGCATCCACTCCTCAACTCCCTCACTGATACAGGTCTTCAGTACAACACGCATCACCTCCTCAACTCCCTCACTGATACAGGTCCTCAGTACTACACGCATCCCCTCCTCAACACCCTCACTGATACAGGTCCTCAGTACAACACGCATCCACTCCTCAACTCCCTCACTGACACAGGTCCTCAGTACAACACGCATCCACTCCTCAACTCCCTCACTGATACAGGTCTTCAGTACAAGAAGACACGTTATATCTGTGGCGCTGGGTCAAGTACATATATGCAAAAGTATTACAATGGTATCAATTGGCGCAATGGCGCCAATTGATAACATTGTAATACTTTTGCATATATGTACTTGACCCAGCGCCACAGATATAACGTGTCTTCTAGTTCTATATCTGACCTGGGGGGTCAGAGTTATATCACAGGCTGCGGGCCTCTCCCTTTTTAGATTAGCGCTACCTTTTTTTCCGTCTAGGTCTTCAGTACAACACGCATCCCCTCCTCAACTCCCTCACTGATACAGGTCCTCAGTACAACACGCATCCACTCCTCAACTCCCTCACTGATACAGGTCCTCAGTACAACACGCATCCCTCCTCAACTCCCTCACTGACACAGGTCCTCAGTACAACACGCATCCCCTCCTCAACGCCCTCACTGATACAGGTCCTCAGTACAACACGCATCCCTCCTCAACTCCCTCACTGACACAGGTCCTCAGTACAACACGCATCCCCTCCTCAACGCCCTCACTGATACAGGTCCTCAGTACAACACGCATCCCCTCCTCAACGCCCTCACTGATACAGGTCCTCAGTACAACACGCATCCCTCCTCAACTCCCTCACTGACACAGGTCCTCAGTACAACACGCATCCCCTCCTCAACTCACTCACTGATACAGGTCCTCAGTACAACACGCATCCCTCCTCAACTCCCTCACTGACACAGGTCCTCAGTACAACACGCATCACCTCCTCAACTCCCGCACTGATACAGGTCCTCAGTACAACACGCATCCCCTCCTCAACTCACTCACTGATACAGGTCCTCAGTACAACACGCATCCCCTCCTCAACTCCCTCACTGACACAGGTCCTCAGTACAACACGCATCCCGTCCTCAACTCCCTCACTGATACAGGTGCTCAGTACAACACGCATCCCGTCCTCAACTCCCTCACTGATACAGGTCCTCAGTACAGTGCTGATAAAAGATGCAGGATGAAAAAGCTTCCCAGTGTCAAAAAAATAATGCTCAAAGAATCCCACCTAAAAATAGATAAGAGCTATCTACAGCTATGCAGTGCTGGCGTTTACAAATAAACAATAATATTCAGTGCTGGCGTCTACAAATAAACAATAATATTCAGTGCTGGCGTCTACAAATAAACAATAATATTCAGTGCTGGGTTTTCATTGTTAGGTTTATACAAAATCGGATATTTTTTAAAATCATCATTAATTTCTTCATCTATGGTAAACTCAGACTCTACTGGGCTCTGGGAAGAGCTCCATTTTGACCTCCCGGATGTTCATTTCAACTGCTTACATGGCATGAGCCAAGCATCGGAATTTAAAAATAGAAAACATCCCCTGAAAGGCTAAGAAGGGATCTTTTAAACGAAAGAACAAACAACAAAAAAAGGCGATCAGTGCAGGCGGCTGCTTTAAAAACCCATAAACACACAGCTTAGTTGCATTACGGCTTGGAGAAAGCAAGTGTGTCAAATCACATTTAATATTGCTCTCTCTGCCATATGCTGCTAAATATGTTGTTTTCAAGATGAACCCTGTTATGCCGGGGATAAGTTCTTTAGCTGCCTGATTTTATGCATACGATCAACAGACTCCCGTCTCCAAAGCTTCCCCATGGATTAATATTCCAATCACGTTTTTCAGGGCCTCGTGCTCTCTACAGCAAAGATATCTGATGGTAAATCAACTACTAGAGTTCAAGACACCCTAGGATTTGTGTTGTTGTTGTGCAAAGGTCACAATGGAAGTTGTAAAAAAATGTAAAAATATATATAGATTTTTAATGTTTTGTCTCAAATAATGATTATTTTTTCACTACTCATTTGCCCTTGTGCAAGCTCGTACTGACTTTGTACCAAATGAGAGCAGTGATGTTGAGTAGTGTACGCTGTACAGTACTCCATCGTTATGCAATACACAGCACAGGAGAAACTGCTCTCCTAGGACCACGCAAACCTCTTTGTACAGCGCCACGTCACATGGCTCTCATCTTTATACAGCAACACGTGAACTGCTCGGCATGCTATAGCCATGCATAAACTTCTCCCATCCTTGTGCCTCTTGGGAGGGTCTCCCCCTTTCATACACTGCGGCACAAACTGGCTCTCAGCTTTGCCATAAACTGCGACTTTGCTACAGAGGACTAGCCCTTCCTGTAGACTCTGGCAGCGTCACTGCAGGCACGTGAGGAATGTGGCTAAGGCAGGGCCCTGGCACACGGCCACGCTGCACAGAACATTGAGATCCTGCCCGGCGGCAAAGAACGCCAAAGGGAATTCCTTTCAGATGCTGCCTCGCAGGGTCAGGAACTAGCCTGGTTAGATCGCTGCAGAACCCTAATGATAACCGGCCAAATCCCCTCTCGCTGCCTATCAGATGTGACGGGCGTCCAGCAATCACAGTGTTAATGCCGCCTGGCAATGTACAGTCTGAGGGTATAGTTCTTTGTATGGACTGGGAAGCACTGGGGATTTGCAGAGCCCAAAGCCTGTAGCTCATGATGCAAGCTGAAGTTAGAGGATATTATTAAAGCACAAGTAGCATGTGGGCAGCTGCTTTAATCACTGACAAATGAGACTTCCCAAATCTACCCTCTGCGATGTTACAGAAGTACGTTCCCATTAAAGGGACAGTTCCGCAGAGCAGGGGAAACAGCTTCTTCTTACAGCTAATCAACTTGAGTTCAACGTTACATACAGTTACATAGTATGTAACTTTTATCTCAAGGGTGATAAATGGTGTAAGATTGTTTGTTCCTTGTGGAAAAGAATAACAGGCCAATGTTTTGTGAGGTGTTCTGTACTTGTGCTCTTATCTCTGCGTTGTTGCTGTACCTCCTTGAACTCTTTTGCTGATGGTGTCATGACTGAAGCACTCAAAACAAACACGTAATAAAGTCATTTGGCTTAACAATTTGCCTGTATGTACGAGAACTTCCCCCTACATATCACACGTCAATACTATAAATAAGAAAATACCCTCCAGTGCATTTAGTCACTAGTAAGATATTAAAAGTTTACAAATGTAAAACATTATTAAAAAAAAATACTCACGTCAGTGTTTAGAAAATGTGGCAATTGTTTATATTAAAGATGGCACTGCAGGAGGTACTGGTCCTTTAAAGGAATGGGACGTGGGAGTCGGAAATGTCACCTGCCTAAGCACCTTCAAATAATATTCAGGGGCAAATGGAGACTTAACCCTTTCAGGGACTCGGCCTCCAACCAGTGTAATTGGCCAATGTTTATTGAGCAGAGTACTCGCTCCCTTCATACATAAGGACTATTTAAGAACGTGGAAAAATTGATGTATTAACCATTTTGCTACCGGGGAGCCTGCAATGCACTGGAAAGGAGGGCGTTCGCGGCAGGCCCCCCGCTGGCAGTGAACGGGTTAATCCCCTGTTATTGCCTTATTTTCCCAACAGTATCCGAGAGGTGAAGCTACGCGAGGTTTGTTTCGTGTAGCCAGCTAGTGAGTCGACATGTCGGCGCCGTATGTCCAGCGCCATAGTCACGCTCAGAAACCGCAGGTTACAAAAGAAGGTCCCTTATTGGGTCCCTCTCCCCTTCTCCCCCTCCTCACACGAGAGAATGCGGTCAGCATGCGAACCACTAGAGAAAAACCCTCAGCGCCACAGCAGCAAGAACCACTTCCTGTTTCAGATGCTTCACTTCCTCCCTCTCTCAATGGAGCACATCAGACAAAAATGTGACTGGCATTGGTGACCTGTAAGAAGAGAGGGTCTTTCACGCAACCAATGTCTGACTGTGACACCCAGCGGTTCCCTCACATGACTGACGTGCAGAGCTTAAGCCAACCTGAAAAAGCTAAACTAACACCAAATGGAACACGCGCAATGATTTGCATTTCACAAATGTCTCACAATCACACTGTACCAAGGGTGGGCAACTCCAGTCCTCGAGGGCCACAACAGGTCAGGTTTTTAGGATATCCCTGCTTCAGTACAGGTGTCCCAATCAGTCCCAGCTTCAGCACAGGTGGCTCAATCAGTGGCTCAGTCTTTGACTGAGCCACTGATTGAGCCACCTGTGCTGAAACAGGGATAGCCTGAAAACCTGACCTGTTGGTGGCCCTTGAGGCCTGGAGTTGGCCACACCTACACTAAATGAATTCCTGAATGACCTTGATGAAAGGTCTGTATGGGACCTGAAACGCTGTCTTTCCACTGTTCTTGGCGGTCACATTAAATGGAGAATTGCATTAGGAACGTGTGAGTGGAGCTTTACTTTGTATCTCTGTCCTAGAGGAGACCGGCACTTAGAGGAATGTGGTTGTCTGTGCTGTGTTGGCTGCACAAGCAGGATTCTCCGTGGCTGCACAAGCAGGATTCTCCGTGGCTGAACGAGCAGGATTCTCCATGGCTACACAAGCAGGATTCTCAGTGGCTGAACAAGCAGGACTCTCCGTGGCTGCACAAGCAGGACTCTCCGTGGCTGCACAAGCAGGACTCTCCGTGGCTGCACAAGCAGGACTCTCCGTGGCTGCACAAGCAGGACTCTCCGTGGCTGCACAAGCAGGACTCTCCGTGGCTGCACAAGCAGGACTCTCCGTGGCTGCACAAGCAGGACTCTCCGTGGCTGCACAAGCAGGACTCTCCGTGGCTGCACAAGCAGGACTCTCCGTGGCTGCACAAGCAGGACTCTCCGTGGCTGCACAAGCAGGATTCTCCGTGGCTGCACAAGCAGGATTCTCTGTGGCTGCACAAGCAGGATTCTCCGTGGCTGCACGAGCAGGATTCTCCGTGGCTGCACAAGCAGGATTCTCCGTGGCTGCACAAGCAGGATTCTCCTTGCCTGAAACTGTTCCCCCGCACTTTGGGATTGTACTAAATGAATTCTATCACTGGATTTGCAGCCCTGAATTTCCAGCTGTTCCCACATCATTTTTTCGGGTGTTAGACGAATATTTAAACATATCTGGCCTTCTAGAGTTAGTGACAAGGTCATTAGCAGAAATAACAGGCTTCAATGCGTTCAATCTCCGATATGTATTGTGACAATGGTGTATTAACCCCTTCACGGCCAGAGGGGCCTGCAACACATTGCTTTGCAATGAAGGGGTTAATATAGCACTACATGCATTAACAGGGGATTTATGCAAAAAATATTCACAACTTGAACATAACACGTATCTGATAGTGCCTTTAAAACCCATTCATTCCATGAAAAACACTGCATAGAGATGTGTACAAACTTATATACCGTGTATGAGAGAGTAGAAATACAGCTTGCTAGCAGGCAGAAAAGCCCCACAATGAACATACAGGAGAGGCTGCCGCTTTAACCACAGTCGGCCTTGAAAAGATAGCGACAAGGATATTACCAAGACAACAGACTCGCAGGATAAATGGGCAGTGAATGGGTAATATCACTATGGTGTACAAGAGAGAATCATACAGGTGTGTGTGTGTGAGCCCACCTCCTCCCTTAGGATAAATGTGCTCCACTGTATAGTGTGATACGGAATACCTGTATAAATGTACTAATATGGTTCCTTTTTACTCTCTAATCCACCTTGCTACCAATGCACCACCCAACGTGGGAATAACCAGGATCTATGAAAAACGCCATTATCTCGAGAGAGAGGAAAGTCATGATGGGGAATATGAACGCAGTGCTCCCTCTGTGTAAGGCAATTTCGTGCACATGTGGGGCGTGCATAGAGAGGTACAGTGTTAATCCCTCTACTACCAAAGGTGTCAGCAACACGTTGGTGCTGCAGTGCTTCTCGGGCAGCTCCAGCAGCGGAGCAGCTAATGGGGCATGAAGGGAGATCGGCATTATGTCAGAGTTGGACAGTAGAGTGAAGAAGATGTATTGGTAAATGGGAAAACGTGATTATTTACTAGTGGTGCACACTACACATATACACTGATGCACATGAGCTTGCAATTGTAGAAACGCTGCTGTTAAGGCCATGTCACCCTGACCGTGATCCAGCCCCCATCACTCCCAGTGAAAGCACGCTATAGGCTTCATATTCATTTGTTCTCCTCCTGTCCATGAATACGCTACACTATTATTCCCTCCGCTCATGCTCTGGCCCAGGCCATCTACTTTCTGCTCCTTTGGTGTCTACTGCTCTCATATGGCTCCAAACCTATCACTGGAACACATTACCAATCGGTTTTCCCTAACCACTCTACCTGTTCATCCATATGTCTTGTCAGAAAACCAAGACTCCCAAGGTGCCATTATAAAATCTTGGATGAGTTCACCAAACACACCTATAGTACTCGCCCACTTTGCCGTACAAATCACTCTCCAATGGCCAAGGGCCTACCATGCATTTACTCCTCCTGTCTCTCTGTACTGTATGTCTTCCACACAACTGCTACCTCTTCGGCCATGGTTTTGTCCTGCCCTACCTCACATTACTGTGCCTGGTGCTTATATCCTGTAATCATCTTCTCTAACCTTTGTACTTTCAATAAGCTAATTTTGCCAATCAATGTATATGTTGCTGGCATTACACAAAGGTTATAAAAGTGATAGTACAAAGGTACCTTTGTCACCTGGATAAGAGGCTTTTGTTGCCTTATAACGCTCACGTTGTAGCATCTGAAGAATGCTCTTGTTGATCCAATGAGAGGTATCACAACCTTCTGTGACCGTGTGGCAAGAGAAGCCTTGATATTAACACATGCACCTTGGAAGTGGGTTTGGGATCCAATTCCAGCTCTGTGTTACCTTGGGAAACTCACTGTATCACTCCTACAAATTAGAGTGTAAGCTCCTCGGGGCAGGGATTGGCTATGCTTGCTGATGTTTTAAACGCATTGCATATTCACTCTACTCTAACAGCACACTTAATCCTACTCTGTATTTACCATCACAAGCAGAACCAGCCACCAAGAAGCCCCAAATCCGCCTTGAGTGTTAATCTTTAGGGAGACTGCCGTTTTACAATCAATTGTGGAAGCTAAAAAAGGGACAGCGTGCTCAATTACTGTGTGAAACAAGTAGCTGCGCTCTTGGATGCATTTTGGCCTTTCAGACAATGTTATAGAAAAAAAAAAATATGACTGTTAGGGCATAATATAATCATACAGGATCTTAAAGAGAGAGGCAATGCTCTCACTTTATCAATAATAACGGTGTATAGCTACAAGGCAACTGCCATGGAAAATACCTTGTTCCGCCTCACTTCGCAGATCTCTTGTATGCTGGGATGGATGGTGCTCCATCCCTGTAACAGAATAAAATTTACAACAATTATTATATCTCTTCCTCTGCTGTATGCACAGCATTAAGTCAATGACGTTCTTGTATTTAATGGTATGGCAACCTGATCTATTAATTACTCGGCTCTTGGGGATAGCTACGGGAAAAGGTGGGGGGTGGAGGGGGGAGGGCACAGTGGATTAAGGCAATATTGAGGCAGGGAGGAGGGTGTTTTAACGGATTGCACCGCAGAGTTGCGTCAATTATTCCTTGCGGATTGTTGGACGCCAGAACGCTGCGCCACCTTAAATTTGGCGGCCATGTTGACACAGATTGAAAGTAACACACAGACACGCTCTTTGTATTCTGTGCATCGTGGGACTCCTCTCCTAACTCCTCCCACTGACACGCCCCAAATCACAAGCTGATGCATGGTGGGTAAAACTGGAGCAAAGAGCCTGGTACACTGATGCAAAAATAAGAAGGATGCTGTTAGCTTGAATTGTTCTGCAAGCTTCCTCTGGTACATAGCCCCCATAGGTTTCGCTTTACTGCTGCAGGGAAATCTGTTCTTTTCTGCAGTACTGAAAAATAAGGTTAACTCTTCTCGTGCTGAATGGATCATGGGAGAGTTAAAGGAAGGAGAAAGCTTGATTAACTGTGTGTGTGTGTGTGTGTGTGTGTGTGTGTGTGTGTGTGTGTGTGTGTGTGTGTGTGTGTGTGTGTGTGTGTGTGTGTGTGTGTGTGTGTGTGTGTGTGTGTGTGTGTGTGTGTCCTGCAGTGCAAGGCGTTCAACTATTCATGCACTGGAAGGAATACGCCCATATTAACCACTTCAATATAGTGTGAGGAAATGGGATGTTTTATCCGATGGAATTGTGTAACTGTGTAGAAACTAGGATTTTGTGTAAATCCATTCATTTGAGTTCATTAATCCAGGGGGGCTCAACTCCAGTCCTAACCCCCCTCCCCCCCAACAATTCAGGTTTTCAGGATATCCCAGCTTCAGCACATGTGGTGCAGTCAAAGACCGAGCCTCTGATTGAGCCACCTGTGCTGAAGCAGGGACTGATTGAGCCACCTGTGCTGAAGCAGGGACTGATTGAGATACCTGTGCTAAAGCTGGGATATCCTGAAAATCTGACCCGTTGGGGTGGGGGGCTTGAGGACTAGAGTTGAGCACCCCTGCATTAATCCCTTACCTGTGCTACTAAAAGTGGGAAGTTCTATATATTCCCCCTGGGGCAGGAGAGCGAGCGTTTGTTTGATTTGTTTCTGAAGAAAGTGAATTCCAATTAACCCCTCTGCTACCACGAGTGTTTATCCGAGCAGTTAGATGGGAGGAGCTTCTGAAAACCTCTTGAATGGACAGTGTGACCTGCGTGGGAATTACAAATGTGACCTCTTCAGGTTTAGAGAGCCACATTGGCGTTCTATTGGTGCAGATATTTCTGCAGCCATGGCCTGGCGCGGTTTCACGGAGCACTAGTACATTTAAACAGCATTTCCCTTTTTCATGCTGAAGCTATCCTCCGAAATACAACCGACTTCTAGTCCTCCTTCCACGCATGTGACTTGGCCAGAAACCAAAATGTTCTTAGCTGCTCCTCAAGCTCGTGATGGAACAACAAACGGCTTCCTCAGTGTGGTATCTTATGCAGTGATGTACAATATAGGGATGTGTCGGAGTCTCAGTGCTTATAATAAACCAACACGGCTGCTACAAGATGACCTACAAGAAGAGCTCCCTATGCCTATAATACAGCTGGAGTTACAGGGATATTGCTACTTTAAGGGTTGTTCTTCAATGTTTGGCATGTACCAGTTGTAGCAGTAAAAACACTACCTACATGTAGAATACTATAGAGCAGGGCTCTTTAGCTGGCGCCTGGTGGGCCAACTGTGGCCCTGTGAAGGTAGCTGATGTGGCCTTTGGACTCTGCTCCTGCCAGCTTCATGCTAGTTGCTTAAGCAGCTATGGGTCATTTGTCACACTGAAACTCCCTTGTAGGGTAAGTTCATGTAAAGGAAGATGGTAGAAATGTTAGACATCGTTGCTAAATGTTAAAATAGAACACATTTCAAGTCTTTAAATGCATCTAAAGTGACATTACAATCAGCTTGTGGTGGCCCCTTTTACGCCTAAATGTTTTGTGATCTGACCCCTTTGGAGAACTAGTTGAAGAGCCAACATATGGTGCACGGATGAAAGGACTAGCACTAATAACTAATAACTAACAGCAAATCCATAACTGCAGGGACAAACCAAACTGCACTTAATATACACCCCACATATATACTTAAAGCAAGGGCTGGCTGCAGGGACAACATTACCTGCACTTATCCAATAATCAAAGTGCGCGTGCACTACAGGGGCAGGGTTACCAGGACATATAATACAAATGCATCCCGATGTATTGTGCCAATATGTAAATATATTTTGCACGCTGAAATATGCATCCCCGAGCAATAAGGGGAGTTGGTAAAGGAAGATGATTGGGTTATTTGAAGAAGTTGAAGATGTTATTGATTATATCTTTAAAGTGCGCAATGAGTCTACCATTAAATATTTTGGTGCCAGAGTGACCTCTGACCCGGAAAGAGTTAAGTACTTTCCCGAGTCCCAGCAGACGGCCATATATTTCAGTCCCTGCCTACGTTAAGGAGCCATACTCTCCTTAACAAGGCTGGATTTAATAAGGAATACAGTAATACCATTAAACTCTGCATGATCTGCTTTTCAAAACACGTAAAAAGGAAAATAAGTTGGCCTTGATGGGACTGAGTGTTAGAAACCTTAAGATCTGAGATGACGCTAACCTGCATTTAAAGTACATTACATGCAGGATTCACCCTCGCTGCTGCAGAACGGGATATTGCCATTTGGAAACAAGGTGCTTGCTACAAGTTTCCAAAAGATGATTGTGTATATAAACTTTCTCTTGAGATATATGTGCAAGGGAATATTAATAATAAAAAGTAGTGATGATCCATAGACTCTCTGACTAGGGCACTTTTAATCCCGGCATAGAACTGCACAGGAGACGGTCTCGAGTCGCTCTGCGTTGAGGTTGAGACACTTTGCTTAGGAGAGCAGCCAGCAAATCCCAGCTTGAGGAAATCACAGAAACCAGAGAGGGTTCTCATCCACAGACCTCCCAGGGAGGCTGGAGAGAGCCTGGGAAAGGGCTCCTCTCTGCAGCTTCCTGCTTATTTTATCTGATCTTCACTTCTCTTACACTGCCACCAGCACAACGACCCCGACATCAAGGTTCCTTAACCCATTGGCTGCTCGACTGAGCGTTATTGTGCAGGGCGGAAAAGGTAACCTATTATGCGATGAGCTGCCACACGCTCTTTAATCCGACGTGGAAAATCGCCATCAAGGAGCACCACTCCTATTTGTCAACAGTTACAAAGGGAATATGATGATGCATGCAATGGTGTATGAATACAGCACCACGGGGCCCAATATTGAATAAAAACACTGTTTGTTATCATATATAATACTGTAATATGTATGTAACGATCAAATCTCTGTACCGAGCTGCACCATATGTTGGCGCTTTACAAATAAACCATAATATATAAATATATAATAAACTGTTTTTATTCATACACTATAGGTTGCATCATCATATTTATTTGGTATCTGTTGGTATCCCCTTCCATGCCAAAGGGTTATGCATCTGACCCTCTGGCACTCACAGGGTAAAAGTGAAGCATTCCCTGTTAGATCAGGGGCGGCCAACTCCAGTCTTCAAGGGCCACCAACAGCTCAGGCTTTACGGATACCCCGCTTCAGCACAGATGGCTCAGTCATTGACTGAGCCACCTGTGCTGAAGCAGGGATATCCTTAAAACCTGACCTGTTGGTGGCCCTCAAGGACTGGAGTTGGCCCCTCCTGTGTTAGATGCTTCTTAAGATTTCAAAGTGTTTCCTATATTAAGATGGATGAAGAGCTTGCTGAAGAAATAGTCTTGTTTGGAAAACAAACTCCCAAAAAGTGTTACCTCGATCTCTTTAATAAATACAGCACCTAATTATCACTGAATGCCCCTTGCAAAGCATTGTGCGGCATTGGGAAGATAGGAAAGGGTTAAGGGTCCTCTGCTGTAAGAGAATATATCCATCCACCCATACAGGCCCCAATACTCTGGACAAGTAAGCCTGGGCTCTGTGCCTTACAATTACAGCTGAGAACAGAGCTGTCACTGTGCAATGTTCCAGGATCTCCTCCTGTTCTGATGGGAAGCTATCACTGACCAAATGCTCCCTCCAACTCACCATGCCAAGAGGCTCGTCTAAAGAGCTTACAATCTACAGTTAGTGTATGCGACGCAGGGAGGTAATGTCAAAAGAAGACATGGACAGCACAAGTCCAGCAAATTACCATATAGATACATGGCTGTCTGAATGTCTCCAATATCTGGGGAAACCACCGATTGGAAAAAGTACCTTTAGCACATCCCTAAGAAACATCACCAAAAGCATGTATTTATTTTGGGATGTGTTAAAGGAACATTTTGTATTACTGTATAATTCTCCTGCACTTGTGTCTGTGCTTTTTTTTTTTTTTAATAATAATAGCATGTTCTTGTATAGCGCTGCTAGTTTTACGTAGCGCATTACAGAGACATTTTGCAGGCACAGGTCCCTGCCCCGTGGAGCTTACAATCTATGTTTTTGGTGCCTGAGGCACAGGGAGATAAAGGGCTCAAGGTCACAAGGAGCCGACTCTGGTACATATCTTTAGTGTAAAATGCTCCATAAACACAGGGCAGTGAAGGAGTTGAAAGAAATAAGTACGTGGCGAGATTATTCTCTGCAAATAACGGCTTTGTTACCCATTGGAGAGAGTGGAAATGAAGTGTCCTGAGTAACCAAAATGTATCATTCAAAGCACCAAAGGAAACATGAGGTGTCTACTGCCACCTAGCCCTGCTAATTGCTCTGGGACGGAAGTTAAATTATGTGCTAAAAAAGCAATGAATCCTTGGCTTAATCTGCTAGAACAGCTGTTGTGTCTTGTGTAATGACAACATTGTGTCAATAGGAAGATAAAAGCTAGATTTATGGGGACTAGCATCCTCTCCGAGGCTGGAGGGGGCATCATTATTTTCCCTTCTCATAGGGCCAATGGACACAAGTACATCAGTCTGCCTACCCCTGGCTACTGTGTATCAATGAATGATCTGTGTGTTTAAACTCGCACTAACAAAGCATGAAATCACATCATTCCCACCCTGTGAAACAGCGCTCAGGGGTCGCTTATTTAGGTCCGATATTGCAAACTCAAAACTACTGCATGGAATCTCCCATTCAAGTCAATACTTGTGCCGAATTGGCATTACCGCACCCTAAATGAATTACCCCCTTAAAGATAGGAAGGTTTCCAAGCTTATCAAATGGGTTAAGAAGATGGGGGAGGGGGGTCCGCTTATCAAGAGAGAAGCAGCAACGTATTTATAAAAGCAAAGAACCCCATCCGGTTAAACTGTATTTAGTAAATCCAGTGGTTAAAAGTAGCAAAGGCGCTCGCCTCATTTTCACTATTGGTTTCTTACAGACTTAGGGACAGAGTTATACGGAGCTGAACGGCACTATTTTTGGCTGTGGGGACCCTCTCGAGATATTAGTTTTCTTTGCCGGAAAACTTCCTGGAAATTCCAAGATGGCCACCGAAGTCATCCAATAGGCCCATACACCCTGATCATGTTGCAGCTTCATATTGCCCCTCGGGGGCCAAACTGATGTGGCGGCCATTTTAAATTCCCGAATGGGAGCAGAAAACACCAGTAACTAGAAGCGCAAGTATCTCGGGAACTGAAGGTTCCCGCAGCTAAAAATAGTGCCGTTTTATCTCCCGAGCCCCCACTTCAAGTGAAATAAACCTTGGAGCGGTGCTCCATGTTCTGAAGATGTGATTATAGAAAGATTTATACAATATTTATGTTATGAAAACAGAAACTGAGAGAGACGTTCTAAACTTACCGCCACTTCCTCAGTATGTGAATAAAATACAAACAGGTACTCTGGTTCCCTAAAATACTCCCGATAACATTGTGCTTTGCCCGTGGGGTAACCTAATGGTTTCTCTGGGTAACCCCTCTGTATAAATATCCCCCACTGGCAATATCAGCTAACACAGTCGTGGTCAACTCCAGTCCTCAAGGGCCACCAACAGACCAGGGATATCCCTGCTTCAGCACAGGTGGCTCAATCAGTGGCTCAGTCAGAATGACTAAGCCACCACCTGTGCTGAAGCAGGGATATCCTGAACACCTGACCTGCTAGTGGCCCTTGTGGATTGGAGTTGGCCACCCCTGAGCTATATATTTTTTTGTTTTAATATATGCAGCATTTGATTACATTTATTGAAAAATAATTACCTAAGCTGCCGGTCGATTAGTTCTCCCGTAATCGAACAGCAAAGATCCTGCTTCCAGGGTTCACTAAATGACTGTTCCAATCAATCCTTGATCAGTCAGTGTAACTCAGCAGCTACAATGTATTCTTATATTATTAAGGTAACATTATCTATTGTTGCAGTTTGCAGCTCAAACTGCTGGGGACATCGGCAACAATTTATCACAAGCAGGAAAGTGTTACAAAGATCTTGCACTGCTGGAGAGGTGGGCTAAAGCCTGCTATAGAAATCAAGATACTCAGTATATTAAAACTCATTAAAAAAAATTACATTGAGTTGAATTAAAAAAAAAAAATGCAGAAAGTATCATACTGCAGAACTGATTTATTTAAAATAAAAAATAAAAAAACACATGTAGGGATAAGCCTGGATTGGTCCCTTAATGTTTCCATGGTAACCATCAGAGGGTTTTTATGATGTTTACCCAAATTTCTTTTAGAAGACAATTTCTGAAACCTTATATCTACTGGCAAATTGTTAATCACTACTTCATTTAAAAAAAATATATATAATAATAAACTTTATTTTATATATCACTTTTCTACCAATGGGACTCAAAGCACTTCATAAGTATATAGTGTGCGGTACGCAGCACATAGGAATGTTACCGGCACAGGTCCCTGCCCCGTGGAGCTTACAATCTATGATTTTGGTGCCTGAGGCACAGGGAGATTAAGTTCCCCTGATTCAAACTCGGCGTCAGTGCTTACAGAGTCAGTGTCGTTACTCACTGAGCCGCTCCTTCTCCCTTATACTGTACTTGCCATTACTACCCAATTGTGCTGTGTCATTTCCTTGACAAAGTGTATTGTAAATGATTCCCCAATAACAAAGGGATCGGAAACAGAACAACAACAAATAGGAATCCTCCTGTAAAGTTTCCCCAAGCCTGTCCCTGTATTCTGTGCCGTGTGCCCTGTGTTCTGTGCCGTGTGCACCCTGTGTTCTGTGCCGTGTGCCCTGTGTTCTGTGCCGTGTGCGCCCTGTGTTCTGCGCCCTATGCCCTGTGTTCTGTGCCCTGTGTTCTGCGCCCTATGCCCTGTGTTCTGTGCCCTGTGTTCTGCGCCCTATGCTCTGTGTTCTGTACCCTGTGGTCTGTGCCGTGTGCCCTGTGTTCTGCGCCCTGTGCCCTGTGTTCTGTGCCCGATGCCCTGTGTTCTGCGCCCTGTGTTCTGCGCCCTATGGTCTGTGTTCTGTACCCTGTGTTCTGTGCCGTGTGCCCTGTGTTCTGCACCCTGTGCCTTGTGTTCTGTGCCCTATGCCCTGTGTTCTGCGCCCTGTGTTCTGCGCCCTATGTTCTGTGCCCTATGCCCTGTGTTCTGTGCCGTGTGCCCTGTGTTCTGTGCCCTGTGTTCTGCGCCCTGTGTTCTACGCCCTATGCTCTGTGTTCTGTACCCTGTGGTTTGTGCCGTGGGCCCTGCTTCACGGCACAGCCCTGGCTGTATTGATCCTCTGAGCGGTGTAATGATTTCCCTACATCATTTGGGGCCAGTGGAACAAGTCATATTGTCCCTGCGATGCTCCAGTAATAGAGTTTTCCTTTGCGTTGGTGACAGGAATGGATTTGCCGGAGGGGGTAGAAATGTATCTGCTTGACAGGCATGGGGAATTTGCTGGAAGTCCTGTGTATATGCTCATAAAACCAATTTGTAGGTTGTTGTTTTAGTGCTGCTGGCAGGTGCAGTTTTAACAGCACTGGGGAGCCAAGCAGTTTCATCTCTGCTTTTTCTTCTGGAAATATTCAGTGTACCCTTGTAAATCACTTTGCGCTGTGTGCAGCAAACACACAATACAGAACTTGCAACAACAAAAAAGCAGCATGTTAAAAATGCACCACATATGCTAGGAGTGGCCAACTCCAGTCCTCAAGGGCCACCAACAGGTCAGGTTTTCATGCTGTCCCGGCTTCAGCGCAGGTGGATCAATCAGTGGCTCAGTCAAAGACTGAGTCAAAGTCACTGAGCCACTGATTGATCCACCTGCGCTGAAGGCGGGACAGCCTGAAAACCTGACCTGTTGGTGGCCCTTGAGGACTGGAGTTGGCCACCCCTGATTTAAAGTAATAAGCTATTTAACCCTTTCAAGGTGGCGGGGGGGGGGGGGGGGGGCTGCAGTGGTTTGCAGAGCAACGCGTTACAGTATACAATGTAGAATCCTGATAGTAATTGTACATCTTTTTAAGCACAACTCCTCACACAGACGTCAGGCTTCATGCATGTTTTAGTTCATTTTCTTGGATAAACAGAAGAATATATTGTTGGATCATTTACGTTATTTTGAAACCACCAAGGCTGCTAAATGTCAACAAATTTCTTTATATGACACAACCGGTTGGTAGCCCTTTGTGTGCAATAATATATATTTCCCCTGTGAAAGCTTGGAAAGTTATTTTATTCACATGGCGGGTACTGGTTCCACTTTTATTGCAAAATCTCATGCAAATTGCCTTAGCCCAGGGGTGCGCAAAATCCTGGAGCTGCGCCCCCTTCCCGGGAGCCGCAGCCTTCACGCCCCCCTCTCCCAATGGCTCGGCGTCAACTGACGTCGCGGGTCATGTGACGTCACGTGACCCCACCACGTAATTTGACGCATGTTGCCATGGCGACGCATCGCCGAAGACCCGGCTGGTAGCAGGTAAGCAAGTTACAAAGGCCTCACGCCTCCCCCCGCCATTTAATTTAAATGCCGTGGGGAAGAGCACGGGCTTCTGTAACCGCTGCGCCCCTCCTAGAAATTCTCCCGCCCCCCCCCCAGTTTGCGCACTGCTGCCTTAGCCACATGGCGTGTCTCAGTGTATCTCAGTGGCTTCACTTTGTCCTATACAGTACCTCCTCACGTATGCGAAGAAAATCGGGCTATTTTCTTTCCAATATCCAAGTAGCTACTGAAAACCCAGATCTATCACACAACAAAAACAGGACTTGCTTAGAGTGTTAAGATGCTTCAACTGGTTTTAATAACTTCACTGTTGAAGCCTCCAAAATATTGATCTATTACTTGATATTGATATACCGAGGGATCCTTCCCTGGAAATGGCATTAAATCCAGGAAATCTCAACAAAAAAAACCTACAGTACTAGAGGGGCAACTTATTTCAGGCACATTCAGCATAAACATGGTTGATAGCTTGATAAAGCACCCAAAAGGTGTGAAACGTGTAGGAGGGTTCCTAGACCTCCTTTTTTTAGGATGGAACAATAAAAATTATATATTTTTTTACCATCATCTTGCCTGGCTCCATTGGCTGTGCGCTGCTTACTTCTGTATTATTCATCTAAACATGGTTGATGCATGCATTATGTTCAGAGTACATCGGTATACATAAATCTGAACCACTTTACGTCACTGACATCATAGGGCCCGTCTGTGACCTTGAATAACCTATGATGCATTTATTTAGCACATTATTAAGAGAAGCGCAGTCTCTGGATGCTATCAAGCATTTAAGTGGAGACAGTCCCTACCCTCCTCCCGGGGATATCATCCTCATTCAGAGCTCTGAACATCTGCCTGAGCACATAGCAAACACCACGCACACGAAACAAAGGCATTATCAGGGTACGAACATGCTTTTATTGGACTGCAAAAAAGAAAGACTAAGGCCGCGTCCATGTTTAGTGCGACCGCGTACAAAAGGCCGTGCCACCGTGAGGCAGGCCATAGAGCGCGCGTCCGCGTGCGCGACAAAGAGCGATGGTGCTCGCAATCCCAGAGCAGACAACATTTTTTGATTTTGCCGGGTCACGTTCGCAGTTCAGCCAATGAGGGCGAACTGCGCACGTGACGTCACAGGCACGCCCCCCAAATTAGAATTAGAGCTCTCTTGGTCGCGTCTCCTCCAGGCCCCACAGGCCACATACGGCGTCTGCGGCAGGCATGCGTGACCTCGCGCTCGCGCCTAGCATGGCCTCAGCCTAAGAAGAATATAGAACAATGAGAAAGGGAGCCCAATAGGCTTGGAGGGAAGAGCTTACCCACCTCCGTATAACTATGCTTCAGCCTTTTAATTCTACATTAGAGCACAAGGTAGAATGTTAGAGGTAGACAATGAATCACCAACCCAAAGACTTCACAGTACAATAGAAAATACCGAGAGAGAAAAAACTACTTATTCACTGAGTCAATGGTCTCCCACTTCAGAGTCAAGAGACTTGGCTACATGGCTATGCTTCTGAGAAGGAACAATATGTTGGGGGAAACGAACTCTGGATGTGTTGCCAGCACACGACAGATTGAAAACACAATAAAACAGAGTTTCAAGTGAGATACCAAGCAGGAATCTACCAACAGATTTCTTAGTGCAGTCCCTTCCATTTATTAAGGAGCAGTGATCAGGTGATGAAAGGTCCATACGAGACCCGAAACTTTGCATTCTTCACTGCTCTTTAATACATGGAAGAGACTGCACTGAGACATTTGTGAGTAGAGTCCCACTTGGAATCTCACTTTGGAGCCTGTGTTTTATGCAAGCTGAGAACACACATTTTCTCTGTTGCAGTTGACCTTCATAAACATGTACAAGGTTACCAGGCAGACAGTGGTTAAACAAACCTGTGAGAAAACGGGATGACACCAGATAGTCTAACAATAAAACTGAGAAAATGCTGGATGCCTCACGCCAATATTCCTTAAGCAAAGGCTCAACCAGTATCCAATGAGATTAAAGGCTTATGGAATCTTCGGAAATGATTCAATATTGATTGTTGCACTTACCTGAAGTCCTTATAAAAGGTTAACGCTTTACCTCTACTGTAACTCACACCAACTTATGAAACCGCTTACCATGATGCTAGCTTCTCCCATTCTATACCAACACTGCAATACTGGGAGGGTACCATTTGCTGAAGCCAAAATGAAAGCAGCCAATAATCGCCCATTGGTACAAACATTGGTGATCCTTTCACTGCCAGAGGATCCTGCAATATGTCACAGGCCCCTCTGTCAGTGCAGGGGTTCAAACTTTGGCCATTATATTAAACTGCAAATGACTCTCACTATACACACTGCTTCCTACAGCTGTTCCAACATTATTAGTCTCTCACTTCTCCTGTCATTGGCACTGAGAGACAGTATTACCAACTTCACCCCCAACTCATCATGAAATGGACATCCAGTTTTTGAACAGCCATCCAAATGCACTTGAATGTCACCATCATTGTGCATTTCTACGGAAGAGAACCAGCACTGGACCCATCAGATTTCAGCGCTGCATTCTTATTCTCTCTGATACTTATATTTCTCCTTCAACCATGAGGCTGCCTTCCATCTCCCCAACCCCAATCCCACCTCTACAGCTATTAGAGTTTGTAGAACCCGTTCAAAGTAGCAAACCATGAACCTGAACTAGTAACAAACACTCCTGGTATATGCCATGCTCAGCTTTTGGGATTTTTTTTAACCATGTTGTGGGGGTCTGTTTATGCATTATTAGTTAGTATAGGGGGATGGCGCTTTATCCGTTAGTATAGGGGGGTGGTGCATTACTACACTTGTCATCACAGTACATCAGGGCTCTTCAACTCATTTTACAAAAGGGTCCGGATTACAAAAGATTTAAAAGCAGAAGGGCCGCGAGCGTAATTTTTTTTTTTTATGCATTCAAAATTAATATACGTATACATTTTGCCACCGTTTACAAACAGTTGTACCATATACATTTACATGACCTGAAATTACGAGTTCCACTGTGAAAAACTGCACTTCCATGCTTAAGCCAGGGATTTGCAACTCCAGTCCTCAAGACCCCCAACAGGTCAGGTTTTCAAGATATCCCTGCTTCAGCACAAGTGGCTCAGTCAGTGGCTCAGACTTTGACACTACCAGTCTTTGACTGGGCCACTAATTGAGCTACCTGTGCTGAAGCAGGGACTGGTTGAGCCACCTGTGCTGAAGCAGGGATATCCTGAAAACATGACTTATTGGAGGGGGTCTTGAGGACTGGAGTTGAGAACCCCAGGCTTAAGCAATTGGTATAAAATGACCAGGGACAGCGAGTCCAAGAGCCACATCAGAGCCCATTGGGGGCTGGGTTTGGCCAGCAAGCCACCAGTTGAAGAGCCCTGCAGTATATGCTCAATCTTTGCCAAGCAATGGCTCTTGTCACTGAACTGCATGTATTTACATAGCAACAGGCACCGGCTTTACCTTCTCTCTTCATGCCCATGGCAAGACACTTCTGGTATCGGCAGTACTGACACCGGTTCCGCTGCCGCTTGTCAATGAGGCAGTCCTTGTTATCCCTGCAGGTGTACGTGAGGTCCTTTCGCACTGTCCGCTTGAAAAACCCCTTGCAGCCTTCACAGCTGTACACACCATAATGTTTACCTGCAAGAGAGGTTAAATCAGGGGTTACTTAACCTCCTCGGTGTTCGGCATCGTGTTAGTCACCCGTTAAGCATTAAAGCGGTGTTGTGATGGAGCTGGTGACAAAAGGACCTCTTTTATCCAAGCTTATTTTTACTATCACTTTATTCTGCGCTTCCTGAGAGGGGGAGGGGGAGGGAACATGAAGTTGTTGGACCTTGGACAAAGAAGGTCACGGTTTCCATTCACCCAGCACACCGTGTTCTTGGGCTATATCGCTTTATCTCTGTGTGTCTCAGCTTAGCCACCTATAATTGGGTGATAATGAGATTGTTCCTTGCTGCTGGTGGAATGTTCTGTGATGACTCCATGCAGGAGAGAGTGTACAGGTCTATTCAATTACATTGCACAGCAATTATCCTCCAAGGAGAACACAGAGCAGATCTGATCACCTTGCTACCCCTCAAATTAAAATCAATGAAGCATTTACACTATAATTTGTGTGTGTGTGTGTGTACATACACACACACACACACACACACACACACTGTAGTATTTGTTTTGTGCTTTGAGTTGTCTTTTGGACGGTTAACCCCTTCATGCCATGAGTGTTGCTTGCCCCTCTGGTATCAAAGGCGTTAAAGACAGAGCACATAGCATTGTCTTCCTTTAATAAATCAAAAGGTGTTATCCTTCCATGAATAGCTCCATCCCATGAATCTTTAGCGGATGGTCCCTACAGCTACATTTCTGGCAGCAGAGTGCTAAGATCCCCCATCCCGGGAATGTGACGCCTTCTAATACATGGACACGTGCTGCTAACTGTTCTGTATAAGGGGGATGCAGGCACAATCATTTTTATTACAGACACCATATATAGTACACATACTATACGCCAGGGGCCTCAACCTCAGACCTCAAGGGCCACAAACAGGCCAGCTTTTACCGATATCCCTGCTTCAGCAGAGGTGGCTCAATCAGTGACTCAGTCGAAGACTGAGCCACCTGTGCTGAAGCAGGGATATCCATAAAACCTGGCCTGTTGGTGGCCCTTGAGGACTGAGTTTGCGACCCTGCTATATGGTCTATTCCTCTATACCTAGACCTATATACCTATAGTATTACAGAGGAAAAGACAGCCTTAGCCAAACTGATCAACTTGCCCATCGTGTAAAGAACGGCCTGCAATTAACCATCTCGCTGTTGGAGGGGGGCTGCAACGCTTTGCAAGCCCCCTTGGCAGCGATAGAGTTAAGAGTGCAGCCCATTCGGTAATCCCTATTTAACGTAGCACTGCAATGCTGCAGCACAAGACATGAAAGCACAGCAGAAAGCATCGTACAGCCCCGAAGAGCTCTGCTCTGCAAACCTGCGGCAAACAAACAAGCCCCACCAGGGTGTGAGTCTGCATGTTTGTACCGCTCACCCTCAGGGTGCATGTTTGTACCGCTCACCCTCAGGGTGCATGTTTGTACCGCTCACCCTCAGGGTGCATGTTTGTACCGCTCACCCTCAGGGTGCATGTTTGTACCGCTCACCCTCAGGGTGCATGTTTGTACCGCTCACTCTCAGGGTGCATGTGATATCCGAAACCCTTTTGATGATGAAGGTTGAGGTATTGCACTCTATCCCCCCTCCCCAGTAACAAAGTGATTACGGAGAGGTAAATTCATTCAAATTATGGGGTCGGCTGAGCAGGGACTAAAGATCCACCCGCTAGATATTTCCATCTGTACTGGTCATTCAAATACGTTCATTCGCATCCCGTGCCTCATGCAAAGCCCCGAAAGGGTACGTCTTCGCCAAGCCGTGGGGGAACATCTCCTGGTAACAGATGACCGTGTTTTCCATCTCCTACCTAAAAACATACTAACCAAAGTATCCCTATTCAATACACATCTACAACATGGCTTATCCATTGCATTCTAGCATAGGGGCTTACTGGGAGGGTACCAAAGCAGACCTCCAGATTAAATACCAACAGTCCTGCTTGTGCTGTTCTTGGCAGCCATGATTTCCAGATAGAAAGTACTTCTGCCACTTCTGGAAATCCCTGTCTACGGTACAGACGTTCTGCCCAGAGCTCACCGCGCACTTGCTAACCACTGATGCAGATGTTCCACTTTCCATTCCCCTCCCAATCCCGCCCCTGTTCCTCATTCGAAGTCGACGAGGGTCACGTCTGAGAAAGTTGAAGGAGCTCACAACAATAGGATCCTCGACTTTGTCTTTTTAACCGCATGCCAGACATGGTGGAGACGCTTCTGAAAGGGTCCCCGTCTCTGCTGCATGCCCCTGACCACAACCCCCCCTCTCTAGCTCCACAGAACTTCCTTTTAAGATTGAATCAAGCAGATGGGATGACATACTGGAAATTCAAACGTTAATAGAAGCCTCAGAGCCCCGGCAGCAAATAGGTAATAATGTAGAACACAAGTTAATCAGAAAGTAAAAGTTGTACCACCAAGAAGTCTACGGGTAACTGGAACCAGCCGGCCGCATTCCCAGATGCCATGAACAAAAGAAGGGTTTTACGTACAGCACCATTACAAGAGAACCTTACCATGCGTTAGCAGGAGCCATAGAATTGTCACACATTCGGGGGAGCCTGAAATGCTGGGATTGTGATGGAATTGTGATTTCAACAAGGACGTGCGACTGTCATTTGACATCTCAAATTTGCCTGGCCCTTTAGTATTCAGCAGATATGTTTCATGGTCTGCTGCATATTATACATTACTCTATGTGCCACGATGATTCCCAAATAAGGGTCAACTCCACACAACTTCTTTGACTATTACATGAACTACAATTCCCAGAATGCAGTGAGGTGAGCTGGAATGTATGCCCTCTAGATGAGGGGTGGCCAACTGCAGCCCTCAAGGGCCACCAACAGGTCTTCAGGATATCCCTGCTTCAGCACAGGTGGCTCAGTCATTATGACGGAACCACTGATTGAGCCACCTGTGCTGAAGCAGGGATATCCCTAAGTGGCCCTTGGGGACTGGAGTTGCCCACCCCTGTTTAGATTATAAGCTCTCAGCAGCAGAGTCCTCATAACCTTGTGTATCTGTTTGCGCTTGTTTCCCCTTATTTGGGGCATGTCATTCTGGTAATGTAATATACATAACTCTGTGCCCCAATTGTACTGCGCTGCGGCATAGGTCGGCACTCTACAAATAAACGATAATAAGAATAATGCGATACCAACCAGGAATCTTATGTAATTCGCCCACCTGGAATTGTCACCTCAATTTTGTTCGTGAGAAAGTGAGTGTATAAAGAAACTTATTATGACACAAAATAAAATAGAACTAATCAGAACAATAAATTCAATTTGTCAAGATTTATAAATGCAGTTATTATATAACAAGGGCCAATCCAGTACAGTTCCTAATGGATTGAATTTCAAGGGGAAGTATATTAACGTGAGGATCTGAAGTATTATTGGGAATCCTCTGCTTCAGTTTCCCTGGGCAATGTGTTGTAGGACCCTTTTGGCAGAAAGAAGGCTGAAGGGGTCATCCTATTTATTATGCCTAACAAAATATGGTGGTTTCTGTTTTACACACTTACTTTACACATTGTTAGTTAGATGTCCTACACTGTAAAAATGCACAACCATAAAAATTTTTATTTGTTTTGAAAGTGGCAAAATAATAGGACGAATATGATACTGTTGATTAACACGCAGTCCTGATTCATAAAATGTTATTATGGATTCTGGCCCGATACTATAAACCAAGGATTCCCAACAGGGGGTTTGCAAACCACTAGGAGTTCGGGAGGTGTCTCCAGGGGGTTCGCCTCCCAAAACTATGTAATGGTGGATCACAGGCAGTATAGCGTATTCCTGTGCGTGTGTGGGGACAGCGCACTTAGTAAGGCCACAAACTGCACCTTAGCGTAGGGGGTAAAGCTGTCACTTACAGCGGGAGCTTGCAAAGGCGCTTCCCACAATGCTTTGCATCCATAGTGGCAAAGCATTGTGGGGCATGACTTTGGACGTTCCCACAGTAATTGTCAGCTATACCACCCCTGCTGTCAGCACTGAGGGGTAGTTTGGGGCCTTATTAAGCGTGTGCTCCCACCACAAGCTCAGGATACTGCCTGGGATCGGTCACACAGTATTGTTAGCCATAAAAAGGTTGGGAAGCACTGCTATAAAGTATTTGTGAGCATCTCTGATGAACAAATCACGTTATTACATTAAATTTATTTCCAAAACTGAACGCTACCTGAAGATCTGTCCCCACAAATGGCGCAGATGTGCTTGGTGAAGGCGGCCATGGCTGCAGAGGGGTGCGATGGCACTTTAAGAATGCCGTTGATTCCAAGAGGGGGTTTGATGTCTTCGGAGCTGTTCATGGAGTTCATGGGGGAATGGAGCTAAAACAAAAAAGGAAATAAATAAAAAGGAGGGGGGGAGGGAGGAAATAAATCATAAGCAGCTTCTCTTACCGGACGCAAACCATACAAAGAGTAGTGCAGTGGGGCGGTCCAATCTGACATTGTGTAGCATTAATAATTCATCATCATAGATTAGGACACAACATGTAAGGTCCACATAATGGGCCTTATGGTTGAGCAGTCCCAAGGCACAAGGTTGTCCTCCTACCTGATAAAGCCACTGTGTGTGTGATACTATTTTACCCATACAGAAAGATGTGAGTACCTATGCAATCTCCTGGAATATATTGATAACATTGTTTCAAAGGTGGTGCAGGCTGGGTCTGTGTAGGGGATCGCTCTAATACAAGGAGTAATAAAGGTTCAAGCAGGCCTGTCACACAATAACACTTGCTAGATTTATTTTGCAGACACAATACAAACAGCACCTGTGTGACAATATTTGTCATAGAATTGCAAGACTTTTTTTTTTCAGTTTAAATGTTGTGGGGAGAAGCGTGGGGCCTCTGTAAGCGCGGGGCCTCTGTAAGCGCGGGGCCTCTAAGCGCGGGGCCTCTGTAAGCGTGGGGGCCTCTAAGCGTGGGGCCTCTGTAAGCGTGGGGCCTCTGTAAGCGTGGGGCCTCTGTAAGCGCGGGGGCCTCTGTAAGCGTGGGGCCTCTGTAAGCGTGGGGCCTCTGTAAGCGTGGGGCCTCTGTAAGCGTGGGGCCTCTGTAAGCGTGGGGCCTCTGTAAGCGTGGGGCCTCTGTAAGCGCGGGGCCTCTGTAAGCGCGGGGGCCTCTGTAAGCGCGGGGGCCTCTGTAAGCGTGGGGCCTCTGTAAGCGTGGGGCCTCTGTAAGCGTGGGGCCTCTGTAAGCGTGGGGCCTCTGTAAGCGTGGGGCCTCTGTAAGCGTGGGGCCTCTGTAAGCGTGGGGCCTCTGTAAGCGCGGGGGCCTCTGTAAGCGTGGGGCCTCTGTAAGCGTGGGGCCTCTGTAAGCGTGGGGCCTCTGTAAGCGTGGGGCCTCTGTAAGCGTGGGGCTCGGTTTGGCGACCCCCTTAGAAAATGTCCCCCAATTTGTGCACCTCTGCTCTAGAGTGTAAGCCCGTGGTTTCCAACCTTTTATTGGTGAAGGAACCCCAACTTAGGTTCTGAGGAACCCCCAACCATCTCTAATAGCAACTCTTGTGAGCAGATGCATTGCAAATTCTTCTGTATTTATAACATTTTCAAATGACTAGAACATTTAGGGACGCCCGGGGAACCCCAAGGGGTCATAGGAACCCTGGTTGAAAAAAAACTGGTGTTAGCTCTCACGAGCAGAGCCCTCATAACCTTTTGTATCCATTTGTCCTTATTTGTAGGCAGCTCTTCATGTAATTATCAAACCTCTGTACCCTCATTGTACCGCACTGCGGTATTTGTTGGCGCTTTACAAATAAAGAATAACAATCAGGGGTATGTCCTACACTTGACTCTGGGATGTTGGCCAGTCATTTGTCTGCAAAGGGAACTTTTTACTCTTGACTGCATAGTTTTGCCTGCTTTTACACGACATTCTATCCATAGGATTTCCACTGATCTCTTGTGCTTATAACCACCGTCTGTAACCATCGTCTCCTGCCATCCTCCCCATAGCAATCCCACGAATATTACTGCTAGGAAGCTTGCTTACCCCCACGTTCATGAAGATAGTGCGGTGCCTTTGTTTCTTGGGTTTATTAACGGGACAAGCCCAGATGTTCCCCTTGTCAAGGGATCCCAAGCCATATGAACTTTAGCTCCACGTGAAAGAAGAAATAATGGAGAAAAAAATACTGAGATGAGAGGGGCGCATGAGGCAGCATGATGTGAAACAGAGACTCCATGCCTAATCAGCTTGACCGAGAGTCTGGCAGGCATGGTTGGCAACATCAAAAGCAGCTGGATTGAAACAAACGCAAGAAGGAGTGTGCGAAAAGACAAACAGCTTTCTGGGATCACAAGCTTGCACCGCAGCTTAAGTGGGTTATCGAATACTCTGGGAGGGCTTTCAAATGAATTCGTCTGATGGCAGGTGGGAGGGAGGCAGATCAAAGAACAGAGAGATGGCAGTGAGTGTTCTGCACTGATGAAATGCAAGGTAAACTGAATTACCGCGGATGGATACTATTAAGAGCATAAGATCTACAATCAGCTCAATCTGATGTTGGTTCCTGGGGCACAGGGCATAAAGCAGCTGTTCGCATGGACACTGCTTTCATACAGATCCCTCACAAGTCCAGTAGATTGTCGTTGGTGGGGGAATGGATTCAGCTCTTGTGTGTGAAAAAGTATTCTTAGGGGTAGATATTTTTATAACACCGAGGGGGATCAATCTTTAGAAACACTTTAAATCAAAGCAGAAATAACATTGTGCCCGAATTCCACATACTCCTGTCATGCCAGAAATAGCAGACACGTCGCATGTCTGTTGTCTATGGGAGTGAAAGCGAAAGTGTGTGTCCTGGGATCAAAAGGTGTGACCCCATCGCACGGTGACTGGAGACTGTGACTGCTGCCAATGCAACGTCTCTGGGAATGGTTATACCAAATGATTAGGGCATAGACAACACTGAGTGATGAGGAACTCCACAAACAGAAGTTGTAATGACGGGCCCTCTGAAACCAGCTACCACCACAAGACAGGCCCAAGAGATTTAACATGCAACTTTATCCCATGCATAGGAAAATGGTAACCCTAAAATCATGACATGTTTAAATGTCATGACACATGCATGTTCATGTAACTGATGCTATCTACACATGTATGTGTAAAACACCAAACACGTGTGGTTAGGATGTCTAAAGAGAAAACTAACACAAATACCTGTATAAAAAAAGTTAAGTAAAAAACAACTACAGGGACTTTTACACCTTAAACTTTTTCTTTTGTTTTTTAACCCTAGATCGTACTGTTTACCAGAGAAAACAGTAACAAAAAGCAACAGAGGGGAATGTCGAATTGTTATAATATTACAGAAAGTCCAATAACGTTAAACCCGTTACATCAGGGGGGCAGCAGATATTGGGGACCTCGTTAAAAAGAAGAGCCAGGTACAGAACTGAAAACAATACCTGCAAAACATATTCGGATAAAGTGATGAACGCGTATTTTTATCTGAACTTTTATTGGTCCTACGGTAATTAAAGGATTTGGAGGGTTTGTATGAGCTTGAAATAATCCCCCTTTTTTTAATGTTTGTGGGACCTCATGTCTACAATTGCAGGCCCCTCTTGCCGCGTAGGGGATATGAACTCTTGCCAACAGGTAGCAGCCGCAGCCTGAGAGCACAGACGTGGCCCAGGTGAAGGCATCTCTCCCCCCCTCCCCTCCCCCCCTCCCCTCCCCCCCCTCTCCTTGAAATGAGAGAATGAAGGCAGGACAGGGAGGATAATCGCTGGCTTATTCAGAACAGGCCTCAGGTGTTCCAGGAGGCAAACGATCACTCAGCCGGGAAATGTTTACATATCCCAGTAGAACAAGCCTCGGAGTGTCTCTTCGTTATTACAGCACGGCGAAGGCAGTCCGTGCCGCTCACCAGATATCCCGTTAGAGAGAAAGTGATGTCATGCCTCATGCCTTGGGAGGGATGACTGAATGCTATGTAAGCTGGTGCTACTTAACTCCTTCCCGCCGGCCGGCGTTTGCAGTGCGTTTGCCTGTTAGGCGGGACTTGGCGAGGCTAACCCGGGGTGGCTGACGCCTTTGTTAATTATTTCTATTCATGTTATTTATTTATTTTTGACACTAAATATCTGCAGATTGCTGGCTTGAATAACCATCGCTTTCTTGACCACATGTAGTCCAACACGCTGCCAATTTTTCTCAAGAGACGCAACAACGTTGAAGTGTGTTGATGCTTATTTTAAGATTTCTAGTCCAAGTTAAACAAAAAATAATGTAAAGCCGTTTGATTGCAGGAATGCTTAGATATTCTGCATAGGGCTTTGCAGTGCCTCGCTGGCCCCCTGCACCCCTGGCGGGGATTAAAAAAACAACAAACAAAATAAGGCTTTATTGTCTAGAGAGGGTAAGAGGTTCCCATGGCTGCAGCAGTTCCCTCCCGATACTATACCAGCCAGCCCCTGCCCACCTCAATAAGTTACTGCCTTTCCGCTCTGATGCATCGGCTGAGCTAACGAGGCGAGCTGTAGTCACAAGCACCATCTGCCGTCTGGCACAAACCACCTTCCATCACGGCTCTGCCAGCGCAGGGGACCGCATGCTCGGTGGGGCAGGGGGGGGCAAATTCCTCCACTGTACTCTGTCCTGTGAGGGGTGAGGTGGGTGCCCCTACAACCCCAAAACTCCAAGATCCTTCCCCTGTTCCATATCCAGGTATCGGCCAGATGTCACGCTCTCAAGGCACAGGACATATGGCAGAACCAATGAGGGTAGAAAGGTCTTAATGGATAATCACTTAAGACAGTCTATGAGAAAATGACGTCTTTGGATTTAAGGAAGTGCCGGCGCTGGTTGCCCTATGCATATATACAGTTGTAAAATGGTGCCAGTTGCAAAGAATAAAATCATATGTATCTAAACTACAAAAAGCAATGCAAATTTCCGGAAGGGGATGTGATGGACAAGCCACTAGGCCTCTTCCCTCCATATTCCATTCAGTTCAGCATCTTCCATTAAAATTTCCTTAGCACACGTTGACGTCTCTACTTGAAGGCGCTGGAACGCGGTTCCTGTGACTCTGACTTAACCTGCTATAAAATGATCTTTTCCCAAGCGCCGATATTCCTAAATTGTTGAAGTCTCTGTTCTCTAAATAGCAGATGCAGGGGCAGCCAAGTCCTGTCCTCAAGGGCCACCAACGGGTCAGGTTTTCAGGATATCCCTGCTTCAGCACAGAAGACTGAGTCACCGATTCAGCCACCTGTGCTGAAGCGGGGATATTCTGAAAACCAGACCTGTTGGTGGCCCTTGAGGACTGGAAGTTGGCTGCCCCTGCTTTATATAGCGGCATATGTGTAGTTCCAATGAACAAAGTGTGATGCTGGGGAAGTCAATAATTAAAATCTTGAATTATACTCAGTATTACTATATACTGCATCATGGTTTCCACCCCTAGCCCCCCCCCCCACCCCCCTGCGAAGTGATGACCCCTTCAATATGAACTGCTGCTGGAAGGGGAATGCCAATTTACATGTCATGAGTGGAGGGGGTCGACATTGCTTGGCAGGACTGTGGTGCAGTAACAAGTTATCCTGCACTGTGGATATGGTAGCAATGCCGAGATGACAGGTGGCAGTCAGCTGGTACTGCCTTGTTGCTTATTTTAGTCTAAGCTCTTTACAGCTGGGGGATGGCAGGCCGTGGGGATTAAGATAATCTTTCCGTCAGCTTGCCCTCTCCTCCTGGGGAAGGAGGAGATAGCATTTAGGCTGCACTTCCCTAGTGAGCACCTCAAAACACACGTGCATTAACCCCCATGTTGCCAAGGGGCCAGCCAATGCATTTTCTGGTCAACCCAATGTCCATGGCTCTTTTACTGCTATGAGAGAACTCACCTGAGGACTGCTGGTTCCATAACCAAGACCAGGTGTGGACGGCATAGACATGGAGTGTGGGCCCATGGGTGGACTGATAACAGAGAATGGTGGGCCCATTCCATTGATGGGGGAGCTGAGTCCACTGAGGGGTGAGTGCAGTTGGTTTGGGGATCCCAGCGAGGAGTTGCTAAGGGACGGATGGAGCAAAGGAGCTGTCATATGCCCACGGCCACTCGGGGAGTTCAGCGACGTTGAATTGACCTGGTTGGAAAAATCTATAGGGGACAAAAAGAAGCCATTAAATCAATATGATGCCAACGAACCAATATTAGCAACAACAAAAACTGTACCTATATGACTTTTCAAACCCAAAGCACATAAACACTTGAAAGATATTCATTCAACAACCGAATCCCAGCTGATCCTGTAATGTACCCAACAGCCATTGGCGAGGAGAATGGCAAGAGGAAGAATCATATCGTTACTGTAATTAGTCACATACAGATGCAGCCCACGATTACGCAGCCCACGATTACACAAGAGACATATAAGTGGGTAAGGCTGGTATAGCATCCATGAACTTATCTCAGCAAGACCCACACCGTAACTTTATTATAATGCTACCTCCCTCTTTTACAACTGAACAGAGAATATATTGCACCAATACCATACCACCGTGCTTACCAACGTCAATTCATCTTATATAGCCTATACGCATACCCATTCTTATACTCCCATCATGCCTGTATATACGTCCCCTTTGGTTTTTAGTTACTTCCATTTAACTCTACTATGACTTTTTTGTGGATATATTTGCTTATTTCATTATTGCCTCTGCCCTACTCTCTCCCACAGGAACAGAAACCAGAGAAGTGCGGAGTGTCACTTTATAGGAGCTTGCGTATCATCAGTGCTACCCATCACAGAATTGGAATCAGTGCCGTGCCACTTTGATTTTACAGAGTACATATAAATATAGTTTATACCGAGTACATGTCAAGATAACGAGTATGTGCAGCAGATTTGAATTTGCACAAAAGTGGTGAAAGGATACAGACGTGTTGTGTAGCTTTCCAGCTACAGGCAAACACTTACAAATGGTGACAAGACGAGAGGTGAAGGGTTTTAATAAGCCATTTTTGTGTCATGACATCTTGGCCCCAGCCTGAGTTCCCTTTACAAAGACCGTGCAGAACTAAGGGATCCTACTGGAGTGAGTCTGGTTCCACTGCAAGCCGGATTATTTGCATCCTCTTCAACCCCCATGGGAAAGAAAAAAAGAGGAGCAACGGGCATTTTCAGCAATGAAACCGGGGAAGATTTAAACCCAAATAAGAAGGTAAAAAACAGCGAGAGAGAGAAAAGAAATGTCTGACACAGGATAATCAATACTCTCACTTCTTCTGGCTGCTGTGAATAAATCTATCCCCAGGGCCACCTACTAGCACTCGGTGTAGTCCAAATATTCCTTCTCTAAAGTTCACATTTAATCTACCTGCCCTTTCACAGGCGTATTCATTCTGCTATTATTATTGAGAAAGCTGCCACTCAGAAGTGTTGCTACTATTCTTTCACTTGTCTGCTTCAACTGCTCACTTCCTTTCACACCATTCCATCCAATGTTACCCACAATATGCTGCTTATTGTAGCATGAAAGTGAACACAGCCATTTTTAACAATACCAATTTTTCACAACGTTTTGTTGCAGTTGTGAGACACTTTTTTTAATGCATCTATAAAAAGATATTGCACATAACATGCTACGGCACATAAAATAGTGACGGGCGATCTGTGCCCCAAGCCTTACTACGGAGGTTTGCTCATCCGACCCAACGCTTCATGCTCACAAGCACCACACTCACACTTCATACTCACTCATTCTCAACACACTCCACATTCACTCCTTTTCACACTTCATAATACTGTAATAACTATTTCATGTAGCGCTCTTCTCCCACTCAAACGGGACTCAAGGCGCGTCACAATTACAGTACAGCGCGCGGTATGCAGCACATGGGAATGTTACAGACCCTGCCCAAGTGAGCTTACAATCCAAGTTGTTGTGCCTGTGGCACAGTGAGATAAAGTGACCTGCTCAAGGTCATAAGGAGTGGACACCGGGAATTGAATCTGCTTCAAACTATGTTTCGTTGTTATCATGCCTTTACACACTGAGCCACTTGTTCACTCACTATTATACTCAACACACGCCCGTCTCACAGAGCACCCTCACCCTGTTTCTCCAGCCACCCCCTCCCCTGCTCACATACAGTAGCACACTCATCCCCTCTCTCTATCACACTCTCCACTATCACGGCAGGGAGGCTGCAGTCCACCTTCCCTCTCCTCTGTGCCGGGCTGAGAGAGGAGAGGCGGATCGCAGCCTCTCAGTCTCCAGACAACGTGGGACTCGCCAGCAGAGTAGCCGGCAGTGTTACCCCCCAGGGCCCATTGCACCCTTGGCAGAGGGGCGCAGGCACCCCAGAATACCACAGCACCCTAGTAGAGAAACACTACATTAGAGTTTCAAGCATAGTTCACTTGTAGCAAGGACTTGTGAGGTATACAAAAGGTTGTGTACATCTCTCACTATGAAGATCAGGTTTATCCATCAATAGGTACAGTATCCCAACTCAAATGCAGCAAAGCAACACTACTCGTGTATCAGGCGTACCAAACACTGCATTTGTCACATGGTAAAATTAAACCTTTTCCAAACATCTCAACTTCATTATACAGTACTTCTGCACTTTGGCAAACACACATTTATTTACACCACATATTCTGTAATTATTAATAACAAACATGTGAAGATACATTTTCCATCCGCGGTTATTTCGAATACGATCATTACTCAAATGCCAGTTCCTATCAGCAATTATAAAGTGATGCATAACATAGAAGCAGGATACGTCCTCAAACTTATTCCCAATGGTGTCTCCTCCGTCACAGATTGAAATGCAATAGAAATCCTGGTACGCAGCGATTTTACCGTTGAAGAAGAAGAAAGTTGGGGACGTTCCTGTGAAAGGTAATCACCTTCCGCCCAGAAAACAGCAACTGATTTATTCTACGTTTCAGAAACGCCTTCCCTTTTCTCGAATGTCATCTCTTGGTACAAATACCAAGACATGTAAATGAGTGCAATGAGTGAAATGCTCGTCCTCCCATCTTCTTACAGGGATTTCCCTGAAACTTTTTGGTGTTAAATCAGCTGTTCCCCACCCACTCTTTATTTTTTTTGGTTTACATAAAAAGGAACGCGCGGACCCTCGGCGCTGAACGCCATTCATTTCAGCTCCGGGGACACCCGCTAGTTCCGACGCTACATGCCGGGGAAAGTAGCGCATGGACTACCTTGTATTTAACTGCTGCGCATTGCGTTGGCCAATAGGAAGCCGCGACAGGTGACACTGCGGCTTCCTATTGGTCCGCGGGGGGTTTAAACCCACCATTTTGTTTCCCCTAGGGAGGACTGAAACGCTAGTACCTTCAGCGGTAAGGATCTCGTAAACCAGGGGGGCCCCGTTGTGGAAAGTGCGTTTGCGCCCCATGGACCCGCGGCTTCCCGTCCACGTAAAAAAGAATGGTCAAAAAAAATAATTAAATTGAGATGGGAAAACTGCTCTTTTAACCCATTAAGAGTAATGTGTTGTTGGTTGCTCTGGCAATGAAGTTGTTAAATCAGCCTGTTCTTCCGAGTTAACAATGTACAGAGCCAGCAAACCATTCAGTAATCTGGGTGTTTTCGTCTTGTATTAGCTCAAACCAGACACAATAATGCGTGAGACGGGAAGATGTCCTTGAGTTATATGTGGTCTCTATAGCTTGATAGATGTGTTTTGTTTTTGTGAGTGTGAGAGAGACCAACCATCAAAACCTTATTGTATTGTAACCCAGGGGTGCTCAACTGCAGTCCTCAAGCCCTCCCCTTTCCCCCCCCCAGATCAGGTTTTCAGGATATCCCTGCTTCAGCACAGGTGGCTCCATCAGTCCCTAGGCATCAGTCATTACTTTTGTTGAAGATGGGACTGCCCTTTAAATTGCTCCTCTGTCTGATTCTTCTCGGCAGATGAAGAACCCTTGTGAGTCTCAGCTGAGCAGTGGGACATTGGGCAACGCACAGAATAGGAAAAGATGAAGACATCTGACTTCACAAACCACAGCCTCAGAAAGGAAGGGGCATGACGTGGGCAGAGAGGGACTGCGGGGTATGGCGGCGATGAAAGTGATGAGCGAGAACAGGAAATGCGAATGTGGAACCCAGCAAGAGTGTGAGACACTTTTGCAGAGCTGTTCCTACTTTTAAAAGGAACAATCCATGCAATATCCTGCATGTTCTTTTAATATACCAGTTCTGTAGTATTACATAATACTTACAGCATTTATTTATTTTTCATTCAACTCTTAAATGCCATTATTTATGAGTTTTAATATAAGGAGCATCCCTTGATTTCTACAGCAGGTTTTAAACACATCTCCCCAGCAGTGCAAGATCTTTGTAACACTTTCCTGTTTATGATGATATGTTGCCAATATTCCCACCAGTTTGAGCTGCAAACTGTAACAATAGATAATGTTACCTTAATAATATAAGAATA
Source organism: Ascaphus truei (assembly GCF_040206685.1). Taxonomy (NCBI): domain Eukaryota; kingdom Metazoa; phylum Chordata; class Amphibia; order Anura; family Ascaphidae; genus Ascaphus; species Ascaphus truei. The sequence goes on from NC_134503.1 coordinate 10,190,248, forward strand.
CATTGTAGCTGCTGAGTTACACTAACTGAAGGATTGATTGAAACTGAAAAGCGGCCATTTAATAAACCCTGGAAAGAAGGATCTTTGCTGATCGATAACGGGAGAACGAATTGATCACCTGCTTAGTCAATTAGTTTACAACAAAAAGGTCAGCAAAGACTGCATATATTAAAAGAAAATATATATATTTCTTTTTTTTGTTTTGTTTTTTTATTAAAGTGCCGCGTGGATCGCCTCGTTAAGCAAGGCTGGGTGACTGAGAATGTATCCACAGGATAACCAGATGAATTCGGTCACTGCCACAGGAGACTGAAAAGATCCGACTACCAAGGTTTAAAGCTGCAGTTCAGTCAATATCCTGCATGTGTGTTTTTTTAATAATTCAGTTCTGTAGTAAGAAAAAATACTTTTAGCATTTTCTGTTTTTAAAAAAAACAACTTTGAAAGACCAATTTTCTTGTATTCTATTTTAACAGCCATTTGCTAAGGCACTGCCCCTTCATGTCCTGTCACAAGCCCTGGCACACCCCTTTGTCAGCCCTGCCCTCCCTCTAGCACATGTCAGTGCAGGAGTGCTCATGAATATTCATGAGCTTCCACTGACTGACAGAAGCAGAAGAAAAACAGATCCCTTCACTAATTATGTCACCAAATTTCGCCTATCAATACATGGAGAACGAATTGACCTGCAGCTATACAGTTCTTTAGGTAATTAGAGATTGCCCACATGAAACTATTGAAGTAAAAAAATAAAAAAAGACTGAACTGCAGCTTTAAGCAACAAAGAAGGTGAATAAAGGCCCCACTCAGTAATGAACACACTCATAAATAGTGCGGAGCTTGGGCTGCCACCTTCTGAGGTCCTCGAACCTTGACACACTAAGAGGAGAGAAAAGGAGATATATGATGGGAGATGGTCCCTTCCAGTCCCATCATGTATCACTCATTATCAGCTGTAAAGAGCCTGCGAGGTTTGGAGACCTAAAATAGGCATGTTTATGGATACATGGTGCTTTGGCTGAGTGAGAAGCGTATGGGACCACCGATGTGAAAATGAACGAGACCATGCTCCAAGTGAGACTCATTCCAAATGGAGTGTGGCTCAACAGGCAATCAGTATATTACCCTTTTCATTCATTCATATATTTTGTTGCAGGGTCTAAGAGCTTGGGGGAAGTGTCAACTTTACATGGCAGGACCCTCTGGCAGCCAAACGAATGAATGGCCTAGAGCAGGGGTTCCTAAGCAAGGTGCTATAAAGTGGTACTCAACGCTCTTGTGGCTTTGGGAGACAGAAGATGGAATACAGGGGGGGGGGGGGTGAAACCAAGCAGAATATTCACACAAAAATTATTCTCAGTGGGTAATTTATTATACTCCAATGTGGCAGATCTCACCGCCAGGGGCAGAACACCCCAAATCAAGTCAAATCGTCTGCAAACAAACTTAGGGGTATAGCCACAGAAAACGGCAATTTTTAGCTACAACTAAAGAGGAAGCGTGGATATACTATGGGTATGAGAAGTACAGGTACTCGGACACAGCTCCAAATAGTTAATGCTATGGAAGGTGTTACTGTATTGCAATAGTACAGGACAACGTAAGGTTTGCCTGACCAAAAATAAATAATATTGTAAAGACCAGGAGGGAATATCAATGTGCCCATCAACATTGAACAAAAGAACATTAAAAGATTAGTAGAAACAGCAGCACATATGAGTTTACCAAACCTAGGCACACAACTGAATGTGCTTATCTTTTCTCTTTTCCCCTAGAAGTGAAGCTTCCTAAAGCAGAGACCTCTAGGCTCAATTAAACCCCAGCATCCTTCCCGGGACAGCACAAGATGACGAGAAGGGACACAGGGGGAACAATGAAAGATTTTGCTGAACAAGCAATGCGGCTCAGTCATATGCTTCCTTTAAAATGTCACAAGAGTGATGAGAAATTCCAGCCTCCTATTTCATCCCTAGTTGGCTGTGTCTAGTCTGGCCGGTCACAGGGCTCTCTGTTCTGCTGTCACATTCCCAATGCCAACGCTCTCAATTTACTGGCCAAGAATGCTGCTGGACAGTAGGCAATTAGCGGAGCTGAGTCATGCACCCTTTTCTGCCAGCCTGATTTAAATCCTTTGCTGCAAGGAGGGCAATGTCAGCAGGGAAGGGGTTAAACTGATGGGCAGATAGAAAAACCCCAGCACCACTGAAAACAAATAGGCGGCATGCTACATTAATGTCGAGTACATCAAAAAACACTTCCAGGTCTTCTCGCTACAGAAAATAACTTGAAAGTTAAATGTCATTAATATTTACCGGATATGAAATATTAGGATGCCCTGGTGCCCTCAACCCCTGGCTTCTAAACCCAACGCAGCCCCTAAAAAGGGTGCCCTAAATACACTGTGCTTTGCCTACTAGATCAGGGGTAGTCAACCCCAGTCCTCAAGAGCCAGGTCAGGGTTCAAGGTTAACCATGCTTCAGCACAGGTGGCTCAGTCAGGGGCTCAATCGAAGACTGAGCCACTGTCTGAGCCACCTGTGCTGAAGCAGGGATATCCTGACCTGTTGGTGGCCCTTGAGGACTGGAGTTGGCCTCCTCCGATCTCGTGCCAGGATTGGATAGAAAGGGTAAGGGGTATGCGGTGGGGATGGAGCAGGTGAGGTGGCTTGGATTCTGTTTTCTGTGACAAAAGCTTTAGTCACATTGTGTAACATCCAGCAATTTAAAGTATGTCCTTTCACAAAAGAATTCTTTATCAGAATGTAAATGTCGGAGGAAAGAGGGCTGTTTTGTTCACAATCCCTTTATACTTTGCATATGGCCTTCACCGTTCTATTCAATGCATAACCCACTTCAGTTTTAGACAAATTTATTATTGCATTTTAGTCCTTTATAAAATGCACAAAAGGTGCAGGGGTAACCGTACATACAGTGTAACAGTACATAGCAGATACTTATATTGTCAAATATATATATACAATGCTAATAATATCATATTTGTGATGTGCTTCATCACCACCTATACACACCTATAAAACAGTAAAGAATGATGTGTCGCCTTGTTGGTCCTTTCTTCCATGTAGTAACAAAGGAGGGAGATGGAGTAGGGGGTGTGATACCTTTTATTGGACCAACAAGTAGTTGAGATGTTACAAGCTTTTGAACCTCTCCGGGTCCTTCATCAAGTTCCCCTTGACGCTGGGAGGTTGGAGCGCTTGTAACATCTCAACTACTTGTTGGTCCAATAAAAAGGTATCACACCCGCTGCTCCCTCTCCCTGCTTTGTTACGCACTATATAACACGTGGATTCAAATTCTCCACTAGTTGTTATTTTTAGGGTTGATGCAAACGTTTCTGTGGGAACTCCAAAAATATATAAACATCAGAAACTTTGTGAGTTTGGTCTTCGCCATACAGGTGTGTGCAAACATGTCATGCCCCTTTCAAAAGAAATTTGAGGACCTCAAAAAAAAATAGTTATTGATGCTCATCAGTCTAGAAATATTTTCAAAACCTTTTGTAAGGATGTAGGACTTCACCAATCCACTGTCTGACAGATAGTCTACAAATGGAGAAAGATCAAGACCACAGTAACTCTAACCAGGAGCGGTCGTCCTAAAAAAAACGGCAAATCATCCAGGAAGTCACAAAGTACCCCAGAGTAACATCCAAGGATCTGCAGGCCACTCTCGCCTTGTCTAATGTTAGTGTTCATGACTCAACTATCAGAAAAAGACTGAACAAGAATGGTGTTCATGGAAGGATAGCCAGGAGGAAACCACTGCTCCCTAAAAAGAACATTGCTGCCCATCCGAAGTTCGCCAAAGGGCACATAGACAATCCACAAGACTTCTGGAACAATGTTCTCTGGACAGACGAGTCAAAGGTAGAACTTTTTTTTTACCTCAATGAGAAACATTATGTTTGGTGAAAACAAAACACTGTGTTCTAACAGAAGAATCATATCCCAACCGTGGGATTGTGATGGTTTGGGGCTGCTTTGCTGCCTCAGGACCTGGACGGCTTGCCATCATTGACAAAACCATGAATTCTGCATTGTATTAGAAGCTTCTCAAGGAGAATGTCAGGCTATCCATCCGTGAGCTGAAGCAAAAGTGGGTCATGCATACAAAAGAATGGCTGCAGAAGAAATTCTGCATTTTAGAATGACCTAGCCAACGTCCGGACCTAAACCCAAATCACAATGTTGTGGCAGGACCTGAAGCGAGCTGTCCATGCAAGGAAGGCCTCAAATGTCACTGAGTTGAAGCAGTGCTGTAAGGAGGAATGGGTCAAAATTCCTGAAACCCGATGTGAGAGACTTACCAGCAGTTACAGGAAACGCTTCACTTATTGCTGCTGATGGGGGCAGGTACTGAATCTAAAGGTTCACATACTTTTTCACACATGGATAAATAAATGTTGAAAAAGCATCGTGTTTTTGTGTCATTTCTTTGATCCGGCTACCTTTATCGATTATTAGGACTTAAATGAAGATCTAATACCATTGTAGCTTTAAAATGTGAGAAGCGTGAAAATCCTACGCGGGGCTCGCAACCTTTTTCTCACCGCTGTATTTTGATTTAGGAAAATGATTACAAGCCGCAGAGATGGCGTTGCGCGGCTCTCTCGTTACGGAGGTGTGCAGGTAAGAGGACACCACGGGAGATATGATTAGATGTAGGGTTCCGTGGTGGCCGCTCATAGAGTCCCTGTGCTAGAATGACCCCCCGAGCCTGCTGATTACAATAACGTGATACAGGCTTATCCAGCGTTTCCTGCCTTATGATAAGGAATCATATTTGCCTGCCAGCACGCACACTAAAGTCTATGTATGTGGACCAATCCATGGCAGTCTATTAAAAGAAAAATGAATGCAGCCCCGTTACATGAGCGACCATTCCTCTTTCTACAATGATTCGTTCTGTTCTTTTTTTTTTTATGCTGCGCCACTGGAGGAGGGCTTGGGTTGAGTTTAAAGCTGCGTCCACACTGCCGCTGCCCGCGCTTGGCGCGGTCAGCGCAACCAATTTAAATTTGTCCGGCCACGCTCGTGAGCGTGCATGTACGCTCATGGGCGCTGGCCAAGACAAATTTAATTGACTTTGAGGCGCGCCGATGGGTCACATGACCTCCTCAGCCAATCAGCGCCAGTCAGTGTTTTGGCCACGCCCCCCCCCCCCCCCCCCGCTCGCGCTTACAGGAAAAGTTGCCGGACACCCGAACGCTCATGCTTGTAGAGTTGGTGACGTCACCACTCTCAAGCGTGAGCGTGGTCCGCGGCACGGGGGGACGCAGCCTAAGGCGCTGTATAGGTTTTGCTGCTATTGCTCAAATGCATATGACATGATTTCTACAGAGAGAGAAAAACTAAAAGGGGAAAAAAAACACTGAATTTTTTTACGTTTTCTGTTTTTCAGTGGTATTGACCATTTCACCTTTTTGCAATTGCAGGGCCCACAATGCATTGCGGAAGCCGGGCGCGTTGCAGACTTCTACAATAAATGGAAGATCAAAGCACGGTTTGTCTTGGACAAAATAACTGTCAAATGATTTCACTTCTAGCAATGCTGAAGAGGTGACGCGGCGGCGTTTCCATGGTGACCGGCTGCGGGCTCAGAGACGCCCGTAGGAATGGAGTTTGCCTGACTCCTGAAGAGGAATAATACAGAAAGACATGTCGAATTGAATGCTGCATGAAACCACACTCCGGCATCCACACTGCGCCGGACAGCGTTCACGCGGAGAACACCGCTTAACTCAGAATATCACAGTTTCTATAGGATTCTATGGCAGTGTTGGTGCAGAATATCACAATACATCGCACCAGACAGCACAATGAAGCCTGTGTATAGATCTGTACTGGAGATTGGCGAGCAGATTTTCTGATCCTCATTCAACATAATAGCCAAGAGGTGAGAGGAACGTTTAAAAACAGAGAAGGGCAATTTTCAGGCCTTGGCTCAATCAGCCTGTGTACAATGTTATACAACCTTTTACTGCAGTGTATCTGCTTTTGTGTAGTGCAATACAATGTGTTGCAAGCCCCTGAAACGTTTACACCAGGGATAAAGGAAATAGACCCCCAATATACACCTGACACTTTACTGCTACGTTTGAGAATGTTTTGTTAGTTCTTACATGCTCTTTTATTTCCAAGAGGCAACTGAGTGCCTCGTAATCTCTCATCTTTCCAACACATCTCCCTGTGCCAACTAGCACAAACATTAAACCCCCATTCAGGGCGAAACAAGCAGGGTCCGCAGGTCTGGGTACCACTGAGACACTTGGACACAGGGGCTTTCAGGAAAGAGATCACACAGCAAGCAAAGCAGCTATGGCTCGCCATCCATGGAGCAGAGGTTAAGAATTATGGGGCATGATAAATAGCTCCATGAGTATTGTATTGTTGGATAAACAGAGCTAGGGCAAGTTAGACCCAGACCTTATAACCCCAACTTTCTGCACAGTGCTAGGCAGCTCTCTTTGAAAACATATCAGTTACTGATACCATGGAGCTGTGAACTGGTAACATGAATCTCCCAAGCACATAGCTGCCTGTCCCCTGCCATGGGAGAAGCAGCAAGCTCTTGATCAAGGCTCCATGAGGCCTCCCAAAGCTCAGTAATCCAGTCCCCGACACTGCTCGTGCGTCAATAGTCAGACGATTACAGTCGGTGGGAACAAGGCACAGCATAAATGTGGAGGGCTGGGACCAAGTGGAAGACAGAGCAAGTGAGGCGCAGTGAAAGCGGCAGCCAGATACTTCATAATTAATAAGTATGTGGTACTTATAACATGAAGAACACTGCTGCCAAGTGGGGTTGCGTGACTACACGGTGGTTGTCCCCAGTTACGGGGCTGGCAAATGGTGGCGCCTTGGAAATAAATACGCGATAGAAATAAAGGAAAAGCGCAAAACCCTCATGGTGTAGTATTTAAATAATTTAGTGATTTAAAAAAAAAAAAGGGGGAAGAGATGCACGTACAAAAAAAAAAAGAAATGTAAATAGGTATTGTAGGTATAAAAAAAAAACAGAGATGCGATAGGAAACCTATATACCGCTCCTCCTTCTCTTACCGTGCACCCCAAAACTGGAACAACCTACCAGAGACTCTCACATCCACCACCAGTTTAAGTTCTTTCAAAACTAAGGATGTCTCACACTTTAATCTGCTCTGTAACTGTTTCATACGCCTATAATATACATCTCCTCTAGCTGTGCATGCAATGTCTTGTATATAATGTATACCCTGTTCATTTATGTAACTGTATTTGTAACCATGTATTATTTGTCATATTAACTATGTCCAGGACATACTTGAAAACGAGAGGTAACGCTCAATGTATTACATCCTGGTAAAATATTTTATAAATAAATATACTGCGAAGGCTCTACAAGTGTCATAATACCACAATTCCCAGATAAAACAGTGTGACCCCCTCCGGGGGGGATGGGGGTGGGGGGTGTTCCCTCCTTTGTATAAAGTGTTTGGATCTGACATGGTTTAACCCCAGATTACTTCCTGTACCTCCGTATAACAATAAACACATGCAGGTAGGTAGCGACATGCGATTACAGTTCTGTTCCGCCCAGCTGTCACTGGCTGGTAATTTTCAGGCATTTCAAGAGGTGTCATCAAAAGCGACAAGGGACAAAACACTATAATCAAAGAATCTAGTAAGCCTGTGTTGTGTGCTGTTCTCTCGGGGACTCCTAATTGTGCAACCCTAAAGTTAAACCACTTCAATGCTGGAGGGGCCAACAATGCATTGCTAAGCGTTGCCGGCTTCTCTGTTATTTAAGTGGTGAAAATTGCATTTCATGTTTAAAGCCCCCATGAAAATGAGCCCGCTGCAATAAAAAAGGAAACATTTACAAAGCTTCTACTTGGAGCACACAACTGGAGTCTTCCCGTAATTATACATCCTGCCACTCACTGCATCTCTGAAACAGCGCAGAGACCTACAGCCATCTGAGTGACTAACAGTCTCCACATGGCAAGAGAGCAAAATTCCTTCTACGAAGAATATCCTGCCCGGTTACTCCTTGTGGGCAAAGGAGTCGGCAGAGATCAACATTGCAGTCCTGGCCAGGGTCTAAGGTCCGGGAGTAGTTTCAGTTTTTGTAGGATTAGACGAAGGTCTGAAAACACGTCCCCGATACATGTATTCCTTCCAATTCAAACACCATTAATAGCTTTATTGTTCACATGGCTTAGAATATGTATTGCTGCTGTAACAGCACTGTATATAGAAGTTAAACAAGGTACCTTTAGCTGGAGAACATACAACTTAATCAAACTGCAATCAGACTGGTATTTAGTAGCTTGCATGTTGGCTGTATATTTATTCTATGTATATCTATGTGTCAACATTTTGTTTTCTTAATACTAGAAAATATACATTGAGACATACATCTTATGTTTAAGGTGTGTGCTGTGAAGGATCTTTGAAAGATAAAAACATTTCACCTGCTAAGTGCTCTGCCACACACAGCTAGCCCCTCTGGCATTCACAGGGTTAAGTGGAACAGGCAGAAAGGAAACCCTGTGTATTCAAGGCCACCATAACCACTATTGTCACACCTCCTTCAATCATACTAAACCGGAGGTACCCAACTACAGTCCTCAAGGGCCACCAGCACATCAGGCTTTCAGCATATCCCTGCTTTACAAACACGTGGCTCAATCAGTGGCCGTCATCGACTGAGCCACTGATTAAGCCACCTATGCTGAAGCAGTGGTATCCTGAAAACTTGACCTATTGGTGGCTCTTGAGGACTGGAGTTGACTACTCCTGTGCTACACCTCCGGAAAGGCAGATGACAGACGGCTCTGCACACTTCCAACACAAACAGAAGTCATACCTACATCTACAGGGCAGCACGTGTCTGAAATGCACATCTTGTGAAGTGTGCACTGGAAACGTGAGCTAACACACCAACATACTAGTCCTGAAACGTGAGCTAACACACCAACATACTAGTCCTGAAACGTGAGCTAACACACCAACATACTAGTCCTGAAACGTGAGCTAACACACCAACATACTAGTCCTGAAACGTGAGCTAACACACCAACATACTAGTCCTGAAACGTGAGCTAACACACCAACATACTAGTCCAAGTGGCACAGAATGTACTTCATACAATCACATATGCTGTTGTGTCATCGTGCTATGGGCAGGTAGGCTCCAGAACAGCTAAACCACTCCAACCCATCCAGGTTTCCAAAATAGATTGAGATAACTCAACCTAAAACTGGCTGAGGCTTTCATTTAGTGGGGGGAGAATGTCAAGCAGTTTAGCCATTTTAAATCCCCCTCCCAATAGAAAAACACAGAACAGGATTGAACGTATTCAGGTACATCCTGCTGCCTGTACTTTAACCCTACCTGCAGAGCATGGAGATAAGGTAGACTTACCCAGTATCACACAAGCTGGTCTTAATCTGGAGTTCCCAAATTGACAGGCTAGTGCATTAATACACAGGATAGCTCCTCTGTGTTAACACCCCTCTGCTTTAATAAGCACAGTCACGTGTGGCTGTAATGAGGATGGATATCTGATGGCAAGCAAATTCCAGCAGCGCACTCATGAGTTAAACAGGACAGCTGATGATTTAGATACAATAGCAGTGCAAAAAGCCAGGAGGGCTTCCTGTAGCAATAACATGTGGCTCTGAGCTGCAGATAACTCCAGAGCCCTGCCCAGCCTAGGACCTCCTCCCACTCAACTTCGGAAGATTAAAAGGCTGCTGATAAGAGGAGGTTGTAGAAGTATACAGGCAGTGGTTGAGATGTCATAGAAAAAGTATGCATCATAACAAGATAACAATCATACAACTTAAAGATGTAACTCCTGATACACGACGCAAATAGATAGGTTTTATTTTAAAGGTCACCTTTCTATCCCTCTGTATAACGGCTCTCTTCTCTGCTTTTTATTATGTGCTGCTCCGTAGAGAAGTGCAAGTAATTGCATGATGGCAGCTATGTGCCAAAAGAAAATGAATGGTTTGGATGCACTATGTATCGTATGAGTCATGAGGATACACTTTGAAAACCATATAATAAAAAGGACACTGAACATGTAATGTGACTTTCTCACACACCCCTTTGGGAGGGGAATGCACTCACAAAAATGGGCCATACATTGTAGCGCCAGGGTCATACTTGTCTACCTGAGCTACAGCACCTTTTATACAACCCTGATACATTGTAACCAACCAAGCACTATTCCTAGCCAGCGCTCATATATGTTATATCATAAAGTATATATTGTATGTGTGATAGGGTATATATATATATATATATATATATATTTCCTCGATTCTAAGACGCACCTTTTTTCTGATTTTCACATGTCTGAAATCGGGGTGCATCTTAGAATCGATGTATTAAAAAAATAAAACGTGTCCACAGTACTAACCCCTTCTATTCACTTGCCATGTTTCAGGAGAGGTCCGATGTCAGCGGAGGACGAAGCGGGCGGCGGCAGGAGAGGTCCCACATAGATGGTTGCAGATGGACAGCGGGCGGGAGTGCGGTGGCGGTGGCAGGACAGGTCCCAAGTCTGCAGGTGAATGAAGATAAGAAGACAGCGAGCCGGCGGTGGCAGCACCAGGAGATCATAATAGCAGGAGAACTGAGCAGGAGCAGAGCAGCATAGGGGAACGGCTGGGGATAAGCACACTGTAACCGGAAGTCAGACACTGGTCAACTTTCGGTGTTACCGTGTGCTCCTCCCCAGCTGTTCCCCTATGCCGCTCTGCTCCTGCTCAGCTGTCTTGCTATTATGATCTCCTGCCACCGCCCACCTGCTCTCTTATCTTCATTCACCTGCAGACTTGGGACCTGTTCTCCCGCCCGCCCACTGTCCCTCTTCAGTCATCTGCAGATGTGGGACCTCTCCTGCCGCCGCCGCCCGCTTCATCCTCTGCTAACATGGGACCTCTCCTGAAACATGGTAAGTGAAAAAGTAATTTTCCTCGATTTGTAAGGGCCAAATCGATGGTGCGTCTTACAATCGATGGCGTCTTAGAATCGAGGAAATACGGTATGTATATGTGTGAATATATATATATATATATATATATATATATATATATATATATATATATACACATATATATATATATACACACACAAATATAAACGTGTGTGTGTGTGTGTTTTAAACATCCACACCCCTAAATCGTTTTAATGCTTATTATTATATCACCTGCTGATGTAAATGACATAAAAGCAGCAATCCACCTCTATTTTTGGTTGTTGTTCCAGGGTTATAAACTAGCGGTCATCTGGAGCTGAACCTCTGTATCTTGTGCGCCAGGGACAGCGGCCTACTGACTGCTGGGGCCATCTTTAAACGTCCAGGAAGAACGTCAGCAACTAAACCGGCAGGTAACACAGAGACCGGGGAGTCTCCTGGGAAACGTGTAGCGATGTTCAGCTCAGGAAAAAACTCTGGGTTAAGGTTTTATTTAAAAAAAAAACAACAGATGGAAAATAAGTGGGTTTGCTGCTAAAACATGTTTGTAAAGTAAAGCAGCTTTAATATATTGATACACATGCAAAATGTCATATTTAACCCCTCTGTTGCCAGTTGGGCCTGGCAGCAAAGGAGTTACACGTACACCTCTTTTTAGAGACGGATACACGGCTTCTCTGCTTTCCCATCACTTCTGCATTTGATCCCAATATAAATAAGACCTCTAAACTCTCCTCTTACAATTAACATGCAGAAACGGTGGATCACTCAGTGTCTAATGGGAGCCAGATGACCGCAAAGCAGTGGGGGGAAGGTGCAGGCGATATACATGGAACAAACAAACAGGTACAGGGATAACTGCGCTAGGGTCATTTCTCATAGTATGGCACTGACCAAGGGCATTAGTGCATATAGTGAGACCAGATCACTAAATCACTCCACTGATGAACCAAGTGAGACAGACGCATTGGAGAAACTGCACTGTCCAAGTTTCACTCTACTTATTCCCCCCTTTTCTCCTCTGGAAACAATTATTAGACAAATCAGTAAAAACAAACACAAAACCCACTGAGCATTACAGTATTCCAGCTAAAAAAAGAAAATACTACGTTTTTTCCACTGGAAACAGAGAAATAAAAAAAGCTTTACTCTATGGATGTTAGAATGTTTTAAAGGAAGCTGTTGCAAGCACGTCACCACTGGCAGGGTTACATTAGATTCTTATAATCCACATAACAACTGAATGGGTATAACCTTGACGTGGGTTGCAGGCTTAGAGCTGCAGACCGAGCAATCAGTTCTGTACCCTGAGAAAATACTTGTAGCATTTTTTTTTAACAGCTCTGAATTACATTTTTTTATGCATTATAATGTAACAAGCATTTTTTGTTTCTATAGCAACCATTTACATAGTCACATCCCCTTCCTCTTCTGAAACAGGCTCTGGCACACCCCTTTTTGAGCCCTGCCCTCTCTCTAGCAGTGAACCAATTGTATCTAGTGACTGCCTGGTCACATGATCTAACCCACAGAACTTTACAACTTTGGTCCTTTTCCGCGGCACTAACAGCCATTTAGTGAACCCCCGAGCCGAATCTTCACCGATTGAACACAGAGAACGGATCGATCAGCAACTTAGCAAATTACTTAACATTGTGTGGATTGTATTGATGCAAAATATAAATAAATAAACGGCAGTTTGAACTGTTGCTTTAACATGTTTTGGCCAAAAGACTGAACTAAATGACCCATACTTATGACAAGAAAAAGCATAAAAAGGAATCAAATAAATTGCAACCTTGGATGTTCTCGTACAAATGGTATATTTGAGGTCACTTTCCCACTCCAATTGGCACTATTAATGATATAAATCTCGCATACTGTGGTGCTGGGGTTTCAGGCTGCTGAGATTGTACATGTCACACAGTATATGAACCGGTTTGTAATAGTGGCCATACACAGGCTGCTATCAAATGGATGAGAGGACCAAAAGAAGCAACCCCCTGTGTATGGAGGCCTCTTGGACCACTTGAGGCGCTTTGCCTCCCCTATTCTCGTTCATGCTTCAGATCTGATTTACGAGGCTCACAAGGAGGGAAAGTTACTGTGTGGCAGACAGGAGGGGAAGGCCAGCCCTATCCTGAAACCACCTGTGTGACCCGTTTATCTTTCTCCCAACGTGTGGCTTCCTCCTTCCCAGCCACGGACACGGGCACCCTGCTCCTCCGCACGCTAAAGAAAACATCCTCTTACTTACTGCAGTCAGTGACCTGATACACAGCCATTAATCAGAGCAGAGGAGCTGGAAACGCTGGAAGAGAAGGGGAAAGCTATGGGGGGCCTGTGTATTAAGGCAATTTGGAAGCCAAGAATGTGCGTTTTTAAGCCAAGGCACCGTGTTTTGGAGCACAGTTGCGTTAAAATGTTAGAACCAGTTTATTACATCGGGTGCAGAATTGCAGAAATGTTGGCGGATTTTTTTTTACCCTGGTTGAAGGGAGAAAACATGGCCGCCCAGATGTGCACCGTTAGGCCTCGACCAGGGTGGTGCTGAGCGGGCACGCACGCTCACGCTGGACACGTTGCAACAATGCACGTGGCCTGCGTGAGCCCCCGCCTGCTCGGCGCTCAACCACTTACGGAGCAAGCAAAATTGATTTTGCTGCTCGCAGGCGCGTCACGTGAGCAGTTCGCCCAATGAGGGCGAACCAGCTCCGTGACGTCGTGGCCGCGCCCCCATACGCGCGCGCACCTAGCCGGCCAGGAATCAACCACGCAGGGCGCAACGCTGGAGCGCCAGCGTGCCTGTTTCCACCCTGGACGAGGCCTTAGAAACATCTCATTCTAATCAGTGCGTCATGTCACTCCTCCCTAGCGCAAAATGACAATAGCCCAATTTGCATCAGGTTTGCTACAAAACTGTCTTCATCGATAGCCCCTATCATATCCCATTACGTCACCCATCCAGTGGAAGAAAAGGTCCGAATATGTATGTTCTACCTTTTTACAGAGTTAAGTCTTTGTTTAAAAACAATATATATATATATATATATATATATATATATATATATATATATATATATATATAATATAATATAATTGAAAAGCATGAGATTCTCTTCATTGATCCTTTTGGTGCTTTTTGTCCCTATTGAAAAGGCTTTGATACGGGGAATAACCCTGTACACACAATGAATAAGGAGAGAGAGTGGGGGAAAGAGGAGGAGAGAGAGAGAGGGGGAGAGAAAGAGAAGGTGGAGAGAGAAAGAGGGGTTAGAGAGTGGGGAGAGAGAGTGGGGGAGAGAGATGGGGAGAGAGAGCGGGGGGGGAGAGCAGGGGAGAGAGAGCGGGGGGAGAGCAGGGGAGAGATGGGAGCGGGGGAGAGAGGGGGGAGATAGAGAGGGGGAAGAGAGAGAGAGCACGAGAGAGACAATGAATAAGCGGTACAGGGGAGAGCGAGAGAGACCGAAATGAGGGGATAAAGCAGCCATGGCGATAGATGTTGTTCTTGAAGCCAAAAAGAGCACAGCAGCCCACTCTCCCCTTCTAATACCCAGCCCGTCTCTCCCCTCCATTCCCCCCTCTGCATCGTCCTAGAGGGAGGTTCAAAAGTGTACCAATTTCCGATTTCCCCCACTCCCTGTTATTTGTACATTCCTTTGGAGTTATTTCAGGCAGTCTGTTAACCTCATATACATTGTGAGCTAGAGAGCCACGCAGAGCTGTATATGTCAGAACGGCTTCACAGTCACAGTGGAAATATATGTACAGTACGTGGGGATTTTAAGCAGCCTTCTTATGGATTATCAAAGGAGAGGGAGCAGCGGGTATGATACCTTTTATTGGACCAACAAGTAGTTGATACGTTACAAGCTTTCCAACCTCCAGGAGGTTGTAACATATCAACTACTTGTTGGTCCAATAAAAGGTATCATAACCCGTACTCTCTCCTTTGTTACTAGATAAAGGAACAGCACAGCTCCCCTCCCACCCCTACTTTGCCCTTCTTGTGAATTGTTAATGCCACTTCGGTCATAAAAAATTGCAAGCAGTTTACAAACGTAACTGGTTTCTTTAAAATAAGCGGAATTTCCTATAAACTAAAAAAAAAAAAAAAAAGGTGCTTTTATAATTTTTTTTATTTGAAAATGAAGTTACTCTGCATTGTTTAATTCTCACCAGGATGTCTTCCTAATTGCACACACTTATCCCTATGATCTAGATTTACTCAAACGAGCGTTAAGGTGCGCTGACGCATAGCACCGTTTAGTCAATCTGGCCTTAGCTAGAGGCTGGCATGCATGCTGGAGGGGGGAGGGCATGTGTGTCAATAGAACGGGAGAGCAAAATACTTAAGTGTTAGGTTACCATATTTTAAAACCAACACTAAAAGATAATGCTCCTAGCTGTCTGGCTTCTTGAGGTACTGGAGATTTCACTCTTTAAACACGTCGGGGTCATCAGTTCACTTTGAATATAGAATATATCATGTAGTCATCTTAACGGACCAATCAAATCACAGTTATGGGTGTTAGAAATGCTTAGCTACAAAGCGCCTTTAAGGCACACATGTGACTCCAGACACATACAAGGCGCTACCTCCGGTGAACGTGTCTGACTGTCGTATTTTTGGCACATGATTTTCAGGGCAAATCCCAAAAGGGGGGAGGGGGAGGGGGCAGGCGAGAAAAAAAAGCTTTGAACTTGGTACCTTCCGACCTCCAGACTATTATTCCCGCCGCTAGCCCAATTCTACCTGGTGCCAGTAAGGGGGGTAAAACGCATCTTATTTCCAATGAAATTCCTTGGCTAGTTAGTATTCCTTACATCGGCTGTTGTATTGCAAGAGCCGTCTCGCTCTAGAAAGCTGGTTTTAATCAGCACTATCCATAAAAAAAATATTGTACAGCGAGACAGCAACGCCTCATTTCTGTGTTGTTAAGGGGGCAGACACTGCCTCTTCCCACTTGTACGACAAATACAAAGATCACTTGTGAGCACATTCACATGTCTGAGACAGGTCTGCAACCCTGCCTTTCCCATTATCTGTTGGCATACAGTGCTTCCACTGCCGCAAGGGATTCTGGGAAATGACATGGAAATGGGGCCAAACAGTGTCACCTTTTGCTTCATGTCCATTTTAACATGGGCCCCTATAAGCTTATGCCTGCTGCATTAGGCTGCGTCCAAGTCAAGTGCGCCGGCGCGTATGTCGCAAACAAAACAGGCAGTCAATGCGGATGTCCACAGAACGCACGCACGTGAGCGACGGCGCGGCTGGTTTTTGGCTAGACACATTTTTTTTTATTTCGTCTCGCGACGGCCGGTTCACGTGAGCGGTTCAGCCAATGAGGGCGAACCAGCTCCGTGACATCACGGCCACGCCTCCCCCTAGGCCAGAAATCGCCTCTGCTGCAGGCGCACCCGATGCCACTCGCGGGCCTAGCATGGCCTCGGCCCGCCTGGATTAAGAAGTGCAAAGCCAGTAAACCTACTCACAGACCGCTGTTTCGACCTTTTGGGTCTCATCAGTGTGTGAGGACCGTTACACTGGCTTTGTACGACAAACAGCGCTCACAGGACAGACACATAACCCCTTCTCTGCTCAAGGAATATTGTAGAGACAAGTAGTCCTGACACAAACCATTTACACAGCCAACAGGAGAAGAACCTACCTCTTACGAAATATAAGGCTACCTCACACACAGGGATTCCTGAATTGGTGTCGCTACGCCATTTGAATCCCGCACGTTACTTGAAAGGAGGTGCTTCTATCCCCATTAAGGATGCGGCCTCATTAACCAAACAACATTGAATCGGATCTCAGCCCCTGTGGGGTTATTAGCTGTGCTAATTTGGGGTTCTAGGAAAGTCTGCCTGCTACCAGCAGAACAGGACTTTAACGGGCTCAGGTGCGCCCACCTGATAAATCTGGGTCTGCATCTTAAATATTACCATCAATGCTGAAGTGGTTCAATGAGCATCTCTCTTATAGTCTCCAAATACATGTCCACTTACCACACTCCAGCAGGGGAGAGAGATGTGCGCTGGCCTGTATGTGCCTGTCTGTGTGTGTATGAGTGTGTTTGAGTGGTTGCAGCATCAAAGGCACACGTTCCTCTTGCTTCCCAACACCATCTCTGTTTAAGAGGCTGATTTATGTCTGTGAAGTGACTTATGCTACGCGGGGCTTCCACCTGCAAACACAGCACATTCCGCATTTCTTACACTACGTGCCGGTGCTTGTGTGTGTGTACACAGCCCTATCCCAGCTCACAAACACACACAGCTCCAGACCACCCACCCTTCTGATCCGCATTGTTGTCACTCTGCGGTGCACAGCGGGTTAACTTGGACCCAGTTCTGCAATGTACTCTGCCAGCATTCAAAGCAACGCTTTGATTCCTCAGCAAGGGACCTCACTTTATGCACAGTCAGAAGCAGGACAGGGTTGCAAAATAGGATACAAATAAAAACACGATTCCCCCTCCCCATTTCATCCCTATTAACCACCAGCTTCACCCATGCTCCTTTGCACTGAGATCTGGCAGTAGGCTGTAACTAAAACCCCAATGTTTGGGCTACACTACAAGTTTGGGCTACAAGTTTGTACTCTACAAGTACAAATACTACAAGTTTGGGCTACTTTAAAATTGACTTTTTTTTTTTTAGAGTAGAAGATACAGTACCTAGTTTCACTCTATACTGCAGCATATTCATCTCTTTGTATGTGCAGTGTTAGTCAATTCTACCCGTATTTGGTAGATGGTACCGATCCGAATATACAGTCTTGGCTTTACGCTTGTTCAACTGGAACAAAAAAAAAAAAAGACGGCTGTTTCCTTTCACAGGAAATAATGCTTTTGTTGACTAATTATCAAATGCGCTAAATATGGATTTCTAAAAAGAAAATCAAAGAAGGAAAGGACAGAAAATATCATCTGCTTTTTGTAACGCTGCAAGTTTTTGGAGGAACTGCACATTTAAAGGACGTGCGTGTATGGCACGCAGGAAACCTCAAGAAGTGAGAGGAGGGGGAAATGTCAAAGGGGAACGTCCAGGTCTGATTACAGCATTACAGTGGGATAATTCCCCTCTGCTCGTTCGGTGCCTCGCTCTTTGTTTGCATACGAGGGAAATCCCCTGCAATCACAATCCTAGTACCTACAGTATGTGTCATCGCTGTCACACTCCTGACATTAACTGAACATCTGAAGCTTGGGTTTCCTGTCTGTCACACTCATGCAGACATTGCATTGGGTGCTTCCTTTTGTGCTGCCATGCTAATTATATTTGCCATGCTAATATAACCTGGTGTGGTGTGGCCTAGTACAGGGGTGCGCAAACTGGGGGAGGCGCGCGGCGGTTACAGACGCCCCGCGCTCTTCCCCAAAGCATTTAAATTAAATGCCTGGGGTGGGCGTGCACGAGGCCTCTAACGCGCTTACCGGGTCTCCGGCGTCTTCTGGCGACGCGTCGCCATGGCAACGCAGTGTCAAATGACGCTGTGGGGTCACATGACGTTGTATCGTCAGAAGACGCCGGAGAACAGGGGGGCGGGGGCGCAAGAAAAGGGGGAGAGAAGACAGGGGGGCGCAGACTGATTACTGATTACTAACCTTAAAGCAAATGCCAGTGATTTTAAATGTAGCAGAAAATATAGACATAAGATTATATTGGCTACAAAAAAAATAAAAAGGGCCCTGTAACAGCAGCCAATGAATGCTCAAGTCACACACCCTGTTACTGTAGTACCTGGAGAGCACGAGTCACACACCCTGTTACTTTAGTACCTGCAGAGCACGAGTCACACACCCTGTTACTTTAGTACCTGCAGAGCACAAGTCACACACCCTTTTACTGTAGTACCTGGAGAGCACGAGTCACACACCCTGTTACTGTAGTACCTGCAGAGCACAAGTCACACACCCAGTTACAGTAGTACCTGGAGAGCACAAGTCACACACCCTGTTACTGTAGTACCTGCAGAGCACAAGTCACACACCCTGTTACTGTAGTACCTGGAGAGCACAAGTCATACACCCTGTTACTGTAGTACCTGGAGAGCACAAGTCATACACCCTGTTACTGTAGTACCTGCAGAGCACAAGTCACACACCCTGTTACTGTAGTACCTGGAGAGCACAAGTCATACACCCTGTTACTGTAGTACCTGGAGAGCACAAGTCACACACCCTGTTACTGTAGTACCTGCAGAGCACAAGTCACACACCCTGTTACAGTAGTACCTGCAGAGCACAAGTCACACGCCCTGTTACTGTAGTACCTGCAGAGCACAAGTCACACACCCTGTTACAGTAGTACCTGCAGAGCACAAGTCACACGCCCTGTTACTGTAGTACCTGCAGAGCACAAGTCACATGCCCTGTTACAGTAGTACCTGCAGAGCACAAGTCACACGCCCTGTTACTGTAGTACCTGCAGAGCACAAGTCACACGCCCTGTTACTGTAGTACCTGGAGAGCACAAGTCACACACCCTGTTACTGTAGTACCTGCAGAGCACAAGTCACACGCCCTGTTACAGTAGTACCTGCAGAGCACAAGTCACACGCCCTGTTACTGTAGTACCTGCAGAGCACAAGTCACATGCCATGTTACAGTAGTACCTGCAGAGCACAAGTCACACGCCCTGTTACTGTAGTACCTGCAGAGCACAAGTCACACGCCCTGTTACTGTAGTACCTGGAGAGCACAAGTCACACGCCCTGTTACTGTAGTACCTGCAGAGTACAAGTCACACACCCTGTTACTGTAGTACCTGGAGAGCACAAGTCACACACCCTGTTACTGTAGTACCTGCAGAGCACAAGTCACATGCCCTGTTACTGTAGTACCTGCAGAGCACAAGTCACACGCCCAGTTACTGTAGTACCTGCAGAGCACAAGTCACACCCCCTGTTACTGTAGTACCTGCAGAGCACAAGTCACACGCCCTGTTACTGTAGTACCTGCAGAGCACAAGTCACACGCCCTGTTACTGTAGTACCTGCAGAGCACAAGTCATACGCCCTGTTACTGTAGTACCTGAAGAGAACAAGTCACACGCCCTGTTACTGTAGTACCTGCAGAGCACAAGTCACACGCCCTGTTACTGTAGTACCTGCAGAGCACAAGTCACACGCCCTGTTACTGTAGTACCTGCAGAGCACAAGTCACACGCCCTGTTACTGTAGTACCTGCAGAGCACAAGTCACACGCCCTGTTACAGTAGTACCTGCAGAGCACAAGTCACACGCCCTGTTACTGTAGTACCTGCAGAGCACAAGTCACACGCCCTGTTACAGTAGTACCTGCAGAGCACAAGTCACACGCCCTGTTACTGTAGTACCTGCAGAGCACAAGTCACACGCCCTGTTACTGTAGTACCTGCAGAGCACAAGTCACACGCCCTGTTACTGTAGTACCTGCAGAGCACAAGTCACACGCCCTGTTACTGTAGTACCTGCAGAGCACAAGTCACACGCCCTGTTACTGTAGTACCTGCAGAGCACAAGTCACACGCCCTGTTATTGTAGTACCTGCAGAGCACAAGTCACACGCCCTGTTACTGTAGTACCTGCAGAGCACAAGTCACATGCCCTGTTACTGTAGTACCTGCAGAGCACAAGTCACACGCCCTGTTACTGTAGTACCTGCAGAGCACAAGTCACACGCCCTGTTACTGTAGTACCTGCAGAGCACAAGTCACACGCCCTGTTACTG
Source organism: Ascaphus truei (assembly GCF_040206685.1). Taxonomy (NCBI): domain Eukaryota; kingdom Metazoa; phylum Chordata; class Amphibia; order Anura; family Ascaphidae; genus Ascaphus; species Ascaphus truei. The sequence continues at coordinate 10,210,969 of NC_134503.1, forward strand.
TAGTACCTGCAGAGCACAAGTCACACGCCCTGTTACTGTAGTACCTGCAGAGCACAAGTCACACGCCCTGTTACTGTAGTACCTGCAGAGCACAAGTCACATGCCCTGTTACTGTAGTACCTGCAGAGCAGGGATGGCCGACTCCAGTCCTCAACGGACGCCAAGAGGACTCAATCAGCCTCGGCTTCTACACAGGTGGCTCAATCAGATTGAGCCACCTGGGCTGAAGCAGGGATATCCTGAAAACTTGACCTGCTGGTGGCCCTTGGGAACGGGAGTTGGCCGCCCCTGCGGTAGAGTTTAGACACTGCAAAATATGTATTAGGCGTGTGAAATCCGTGTGCTATTTACGAGCATCAGAAATGCCACGAGATCTTCTCGCTCTCCCATCTAACACGTGGGGTTTTCTCAGCTTTCCAGATCACAGACAAGTTGGTGCCAGGTGGGACTACACCTTTGAGCAAAGTTCCCCCAGATGACGGCAGAGGGGGAGGGAGGTCATGTTTCCATCATGCTCCCTACAGGTTGCACTGTTTCTCACCCTGTAAGGAGCGGAACTACAAAGTTCAATCAGCTCCACCAAAACAACTCATGTGACAGCGTCAGACAAGCCCTGAACACAGGGGGATTAGCAGCTAGCGTGCTTGCTTTTCGAAGATCTCCAACGGCTTTTTTCCTTTAATAACGCTGGAGATTTGAGCAGGCAGCCTCCTCCCTCCCCGTGGCTTAATTCCTCAATGCCGTGGCAGCAAAGTAATTAAAGGAGCAATCCTTTTAACATGGCTGGGAAGCAGGGGGTCCCCCCGGAGCTCACACGCCTCCACGTCAGACCCTCTGGTTCCCGAGACGCTTACCAGGAAATGTGACGCTGGATACGTCCTGGTATTTAAATCCCCACGACGTGTGTGCCAAGCGGACGCCGTGATGGCTAACGTGGCAGCTTCCTATTGGCCCGCTTAACGCAGGCAATTTAAACGCCATTTTGTTTCCCCTGAAGGGGATGCTACTGGCGCCACTTTCCCCGGTAAGTATCTCGGTAGCCGGGGCGTCCCCAGAGCTGAAGTTGATGCAGCTCAGCTCCAGAGGCCCCCTGCATCCCACCCATGTATAATTAAAAAGAGATTTAAACAAATATAAAAAGATCGCGTCCGGTGCTCCGAAGGAACGCCGGACGCGATCTAACCGGGAAAAAAAGCACTCCTTTGGGCATTGCGTTACCCCTACATCTTGGTGCCCCCCCCCCCCCAAAAGGGTTTAACGCACATTGAAATCAAGTGTGCAGGACAGCGCCAGAGGTGTGATAAATGCTTATTATAAGAGTGGCAGAAAGTGGCCGGTGCTCAGGAAGCGGAGGGAAACCGAGCGAAGAGCCAACACTTTATTCCTGTCCATTAGCGGAATGCGGATTAACCCTTTCACCCCGTGACAGAAATGACATAAAGCAGCATTGCGTGCAGCAAACAGACATTACCACAGTGAGCAGCACCCAGCTGGAACCTGAATTCTTTCATTTAATTGTCTGAAAGGTTCACATAAAAAAAACTCCATTTATTACACATCGTTGCCAATTCCCCCACCTTCGGATCGGGCAATAAAATCACAATTCTTACCATTTGTATGAATAGCCATTAACGATTGCCAACAGCTGTGATCATTGAGACAATAGCCCCCTTAGGGGGCTGTAGGTGTAACTACATTAGTGCATTATAGGGCGACACGATAGCTCAGTGATATAACGCTCAGTAAAGTCACTGCCTCAGAAACGGGCGAACGCGGTTTGAATACCGGTGTCCTTTAGACCTTGAGTAAGTCCCTTCACTTCGGGCACTACAATTAGATTGTAAGCTCTTGGGGGCAGCGACTCCTGGTGCCTACAAAATTCTATGTACAGCGCTGCATATATTGTCAGCGCTATATAAGAAAATGATTATCTGTACTGTGACATAAGCAAATATTCACATTTCACATTGGATAGAACATTTTAAGCAGAGTATATCAATGCTACTGTGGACAGTCCTGTTGGTTTCACGGATGTAGAATAAAAAATTGCCAAAGATGCAGAAATCGATACATCTTATTCTCATATGTGCATCAAAGTAACGGCTCCGCTTAACCGCGCCCCATATTGCATGCTAACATAAGTGAGGCAATAAAGTCAAGTATTTGTTTATATGTTATTACCATTAATGGCTTTTAATAGTAATTCTAGAGCAAACACAGCGGATTTGTAGCTTTATAGAAAAATGCCCTTAATAAGAAAATCTTCATCATAATGATAGGCAGCCCAGATGCCCAACTCCTGAGGTGCTCTCCATGGTCCCAAGGTTCAACAAAGTATCCGGCTGCTCCTCCTCCTCTTACCGTGCACCCCACAACTGGAACAGTCTACCGGAGTCTCACAGCCGCCACCTGTCTAAGTTCTTTCAAATCTAAAGCAGTCCCATATTTTAACCCTGTCTGTAACTGTTACATACGCCTTTAATATATATTATCTCTAACTGTGCATGCAATGTATTGTATATAATGTATGACCCTGTTCACTTAATGTAACCGTGTACTTGTAACCATATTTGTCATCATAACTCTGTGCCCAGGACATACTTGTAAACAAGCGGTAACTCTCAATGTATTACTTCCTGGTAACACTTGTTATAAATAAAATGACTTGATACAACACCTGTGCGCATACCACGTTCCTAGTGGGATTTTAGCGCAGTAGGCACAGAAGATAAACTTCCATTCACAGTGAAAGGGATGAGCATGCATTGTTACTTTGTGTCCTTTCTTTACAGAATGGTCTCGCTTCCCTCTCTCCACCTCATAGTGAAATAATGTAGCACTTAGGAGAAACATGGATGGAAAAATCAACCTGTGCAGCTTCCTTTGCACAATTAAGTTAGAGCTCCTATATTCAAGGCCGTATTGTTTTACAGACTATAAAAACATTATACATGTCAGACAAGGTGTTGAAGGGCTGAGAGCTTTTACATTTTTGTAAGACCAACGTATATATTACGGAGCTGCACAGCATGTTATGTTGACAGACTACTTTCTAGATGTATTGTTTGGTGCTCCAGTTATAAATCTTGCAAAATCCCGATTGTGTGCCTAACATAATGGCCGCCTTAAAGTTCTAATCAATCAGTGTTAGGCTGAGACTATAGTGGGGGCATGAGCGCGAGCGCATGGCGTCACGCGCGCCTCTTGCCCGAGCAATGGGTGAACTCAGCTTCCAGCGATTGGGGTGGCGTGGTGGACGCGTCACCAGGCTGTTCGCCCTCATTGGCTGAACCAAATCACGTGACGTAGCCATGACGCGAAAAAGACGAAATAGTTTGTCTTTTAAAAAAACTACCGTGCGGTCGCTCTGCATCGCTAGCACGCACACTATGGGTGGCCTCATAAGGATTATGCCCGTTGTTCACGTTGCGCGCGCAGACTATAATCTCAGCCTAACTCAGCAGCTACAACGTATTTTTATATTACTACAGTAACATTATCTATTGTTATAGTTTGCAACTCAAACTGCTGGGAACATTGGCAACAAAATATTCCAAACAGTTAAGTGTTGCAAATATCTTGCACTGCTAGGGAGGTGTGCTAAAACCTGCTATAGAAACCAAAGGATGCTTTAAAACTCATTAAAAATTACGTTAAGAGTTGAATAGAAATAATAATAAAAAAATAATTAAAAACAGCCACTATTATCTAAAACTACAGAACTTATATAAAAATAAAAAAAAACATAAGATTTTACATGTTTTGCTGCTTTAAGACCTGTGTGACACGGGGGAAGAAGGGTCACAGATGGAAGAGTCTAGTGTTGCCATCGCTGCTGCAAAGAAGCTTTGAGCAATGTAAACACATAGGTTGCATAGCTGGACATATCACCACATCCCCTCTTTGCTGCTGGAACGCACCTTTTTACAGTGATGGGATTGAACGTCCGATGTGCTGTCATGTCTTGGAGTCTGAAGGAATGCAATAAGAGTCCCAGCTACCATACTGCAAAGCAATGCTTGGCAGGTACTTCCGACTAATACTGCTCTATAAAGTGCTTGACAATCACCGAAAGAGGGTTACAAACTATTTCGAATGAATGTTTAAGAATTAAAAAAAAAAAAAAAATGTGAAAAAAATTATATATTTTTTTTTATATATATATATTTATTTATTTTAATAAGTTTTTTTTTGCTAAGTCAGTAAAAATAAAGATGCATTAATATATTAATACTAATAACCACCCTCTTTATATTGCGGATCTTTGTCATGCTTGGAACCCTACACAATTGTTAAGCTTATTCATATAAAACCTAAAAATCCTAAAAAAAACACCACCTGTTTGCAATGCTGCAGAGCAGCCAGTGCTGTGAAATAAACCATGACCAAATGTCCGAAGGGTCCAAAATGATGAATTTAGCATGCAGGATTAATGGAGGTGTGAAATAAAATCCCAATGCTTATTGTAACATTTTGGGAGAAGCACAAGTGTTTTGTGTTGAAGGCGTTCACCATGTACTGTAACCATCAGCAAGTCTCTATCTACTTAAGGTCAGGTGTCCTCAAGACCCCTCCCCCCCCCCAAACAGGTCAGGTTTTCTGGATATTCCAGCATAAACTCAGTCCAAGACGGATTGAGCCACTTGTGCTGAAGCAGGGATATCCTGACCTGTTAGGGGGGCTTGGGGACTGGAGTTGAGCACCCTTGCCTTAGGTGGCCAAATTAAACTGTAAGGATAGGATCTTGTGGTATTATTGTACAGTGTTGCATATAATGTTAGTATTATGAAATAAAGTGCTCTAATTATATAATTTTCATGTCTTTTATCATTGATCATCTTGATTTGTCAAAAACAGCAAAAATCACACTGTACTATATATATATATATATTTATTAAGGTTATGGTGGGTAAAAAAAAGTGACAAAAATCCTCCACAGTAAAGCATATAGCAACTGTAAATATTACTGTATATTCATTTGCATGTCTTAGACAGGTCTGCAACCCTGTCTTTCACCATTATCACCCAGCACACAGCACTTCCACTGCAGCAAGGGATTCTGGGAAATGACATGCAAATGAGCACACAGTGTCACCTTTTATCTCAAGCTCACATTACATGAACAACCCTAAGGGTAAGGCCCCGATCACGGCGCTCTAATGCGCGCCCGCGCTTTTGGCTGCGCGTTCCGGCGATTCCCCGGTCTGCAGCTCACTGCAGGAGCAGAGACCGGGGGGGGGCGTGGCAGAGCAGTGACGGGGGCGCGGCCATGACGTCACCCGGCAGGTTCGCCCTCATTGGCTGAACCGCCGGGGGGCGTGCCTAGCCGCTCGCCGCGAGTTCCTGCTCTCAATTCTATTGAGAGCAGGAGTAGCTCTCGCGCGAGCGCTGCGGCCCCCCCTCGCAGCGGGCCCGGCGCCATTGCGGGGAGGGCTCTCGTTAGCGCAGCGTCCGCCACAGCGGACACTGTAGCAGGCAGCGGGGGCAAGGCCTTAGCCAATGCATGCTGCTTTAGACGCAGCTTTTATGCAAGGGCTTGGGAGATGCAAAGCCAGTAAACCCACTCACTCACTCAGATATATATATTAGTATTTTTCCTTAATTTCTGTAAACCGGAAATAAAATAACTTAAACCATGTGAAAATGCAAAAAAAAAAAGCCAATGCAAAAATAAAAACAGAAGTAGAGGCACCTTGCATAAACCCGATTCCAAAAGCTTACAATCTTATTGGGCACTAGAACATTGTTAGCAGAACTCAAACCCATGACCAGTGCAACGCCTTGCGAGCTTTAGCATCAAACCGCCCCTCTTCAGAGTTGATCAACTGATCCACAAAGCTTTACCAACGTGAATGACAGGTTGTAAAGCACTGTGCAGACCACAGAACAATGACATGCCTGTGAGTGCTTTCAGGAAACATAAAATCAGGCTGAAGTCATGGATTGCAGTGTGGTTTAGGTTTAATAACAAGGCTGGAATGGCTGTGTTTCCAACAGGGGTCTCTTACATGTCTCTGTGTGGAAGGTGGCTGGGAACGAGAAAGTCCAAAGAGGGAAACCCCCCCTTGGATAAGGGAGTGTGGGGGAACCAAAAAGGCCAATGTGTTGTGTAGAAGGGTTCCGTTTGTCATAAGGTAGGAACGGAGTGGCATGCACAATACTGAGTTATGTCGAGTACAGCCAGCGGGCTTAAAGAGTAGTGATACTGGGCCAAACCTACATATATAAAACATTAGGGCAAAGCGGTTTGAACTTGATGCTAGAAAAGTTAACGTAATATTTATGCTGGCAGAAATGGAAGGGGGAGAGGATTTCTACAAATCAATCCCATTTTCTTTCAAAGGAAAGTGGAAATGTAGGTTTATACATTTAAAAAAAGGAGGGGTGGTGTGGGGTGGAGAAATCAGCGGTACCAAGATACTCCGAGTATAAATAAGTAGTAATGCACTGGATTCCCTTTTACCATCAGACTTTGAATACAGAGTAAGGTGAAAGGTTCTTTAAAAGAACGCCCTCCTACTGTCTCTGTACATTCTTCCTACCAACCAATTAGATTGTAAGCTCTTTGGAGCAGGGACTCCTTTTCCTAAATGTCACTTTTAAGTCTGAAGCACTTCTTCCCTTTGTGTTATTTATATCTTATTATTGATATGATTGTAACTATTACTGCTGTGAAGCGCTATGTACATTAATGGTCTATACAAATAAAGACATACATACATACATACATACATACAAAAGGCAGTATATACAATAGGGAAAAAAGGTTTGTGAGCCCCAATGATAATGACGGAAATGCCGTAGTTTTTCCATGGTAACCTTCTTGAATCAAAACCAGTCTTTTCTTAAATATCCAATAGGGTTTATATTAACCACTTCCCTGTCTTTGAAACAAAATGATGAATTAGACAAACAATGAGTAATCAAGAGTCAGGGTACGTGCTAAAGAAAGTTAAACCCTGGTTTGATCAGTTAAATTAAAAGGATAAGAAGACTCAGGTGTTGAAATAATTAGGTAGATCTTCACGGGTGAGTTTGGGAGGCCCCACCCTATATAAAGATCAGAAACTGTGTGAGATTGGTCTTCACTATACACGTGTGTGGAAACAGTCATGCCACGATCAAAAGAAAGCACCTCAGAAAAGCAGGTATTGATGCTCATCAGTCTAGAAAGGGTTACAAAACCATTTCTAAGGCTTTGGGGCTCCACCAAACCACTGTCACACAGTCTACAAATGGAAAGTGACCACAGTCACTCTGCCCAGGAGCAATTGTCCTACCAAAATCTCTCCAAGAACTGTCAAATCATCCAGGAAGTCACAAAGAACCCCAGAGTAACATCCAAGGATCTGCAGGCCACTCTCACCTTGGCTAATGTGAGTGTTCATGAGTCTACTACCGGGGTGTGCACTGCGCCCCCCCTGCCTGCCAGCCCCTGTGCTCGTTCCCCCCCCCCCCCCTTTACCTAAAATCCGGCGTCAAATGACATGTGGGGTCACGTGACGGCACATGACCCTGCTGCGTCATTTGACACTGCGTCACCATGGCAACGCGTTACGTCACATGACCCTGCTGCGTCGCCCAAACATTGCATTCGAGCAGAAGAACCTCATCCCAACCGTCAAGCATGGTGGTGGGAGTGTAATGGTTTGGGGCTGCTTTACTGCCGCAGGGCCTGGACGGCATGCCATCATTGGCACAACCGTGAATTTTGCACTGTATCAGAAGCAATCCTGCAGGTGAACATCAGGCCATCCGTCCATGTGCTGAAGCAGAACCAAAAGTGGGTCATGCAATAGTATAATGATCCTAAACACACAGGCAGGTCTACAAAAGAATGGGTGCAGAAGAAGAAATTCTGCCTTTTAGAATGGCCTAGTCAACGTCCGGACCTAAACCCCATTGAAATGTTGTGGCAGGACCTGAAGCGAGCTGTCCATGCAAGGAAGCCCTCAAATGTCACTGACTTGAAGCAGTTCTGTAAGGAGGAATGGGACAAAATTCCTCAAACCCGATGTGAGACTGACCGGCAGTTACAGGAAACGCTTACTGTAGTGCAAGTCATTGCTGCTCTAGGGGGGCGCCACCAAGTACTGAATCTAAAGGGTCACATACTTTTTCACACACGGATATTGACTGTTCTTGATGGATAAATAAATGTTGAAAAATGATCGTGGTTTTTGTATCATTTGTTTGCTCAGGTTATATTTATCTATTATTAGGACTTAGATTAAGATCTAACACGGACAGCACTGGTAATAATAAAAGAACTTTCACAGCTACCGTTTCTATAAATTCATTTGTTAGTAAACGTGTAGATCAGCAAGGGGAAAAAAAGGGGGGGAGGGAAGGTGTGCATTAAAATTCAGCCCCGTTGGGGCAGCGACATTAAATCTGCTCCATCGTGGGAAACAAAAGCCCTGGGAAATACAACAGTTGCATCTCAGCGATTTGTAATTCCCCGAGCTTTCTGCTGTCTATAGTTCCATTAGGAGACTTAACACCACCTCAAGTTTCCTCTATAAAAGTATATGACTCATACTGAAAGTACACAGAGGAAATGCTACCCTGCCATTCTGCCTTGTGTTCAACTTCTGCCGAACCGTATACAACAGGCACGCTCAACTCCATCCTCAAGAGCTACCAACAGGTTTTCAGGATATCCCAGCTTCAGCGCAGGTGGTGCAGTCTTCAACTAGGCCACTGATTGAGCCCCCTGCGCTGAAGCAGGGATATCCTAAAAACCTGATCTGTTGGTAGCTCTCGAGAACTGGAGCTGGCTACCCCTGGTATACAAGGATCCCTTGATAAGCAGTCGATGTGCTGTCTATACAACAAGGATGCAGGGTTTATTCCTATTAATCCTCGCACAGTCTACCAAAGTTGGAGAAAGGGCAGGACCAGTGCTGTTACACCCCACCCCCGCACCCCACCCCCAAGCAACATAGAAAAGCGGAGCAGTGAAATGAATCCGTGTTTGCTCTGTGGTTAGGACAGTCATTAAGTGGCTGTTCACCGATTTTACGCCTACAGATGACAAAAGGAAGGATGCACCTAGAAAAACTGCAGCTAATCCCTTAACATCTCACCTCTTTAAACCTCTGGGTTGCCCTGAAAGGACGCGCCAGGGGCTCCAGCCGCATGCTGTAAGTAACCACGTTGCAGGCTCATTGCACAGCTCGCAATACTTAAGCACAGCCTTTTCCCCCTTTCTCACCCCGATCACGATTTTCACTGTGAAATTCTCCTGTGCTGTTTGTATTTTTTTGGACAAACAAAATCACGGGAAGTCCTATTTGCACGTCAAATTAGATGCAAATCCTTATTTTGTTTTTCACTTTAGTCCACGGTTTTCTATATGTTGTTTTGGTTTAAAAAAAAAACACTTTTATTTAAAAAAAAAAAAAATAATAAGTTCTAATAGTGTTTGCGGATCTCCCCTATACTAGATTGGTCCAATTGGTGTCTCATCCAAATAATTAATAATCACATGTGTGGTATCTGTGCAACAAGAGATGTGTAGCAATTTCCCCAAGGTTACATGGAGCCAGCAGTGGGTCTCCAATCTCCCACTTCCAAGGACAGTGCCTTCACCCGCGCCTCTTCTTCAATAGGTGTCTTTATTAAGAAGAGCCAGGACCCACATTATCTAGCCAGATACTTTGCCCAACTGCCTTTTGGCAGTCCTGGCTAGGGTCCACATAGTCGTGTCAGTGTGCTGTACATTTCATCTTTAGGGTCTATATATACTAGCACACACCATTACAGTAGTGTTCAATCACGGCGTCCTGGTATTACTGGACAGTGGCCTACCTTACCCACTTGTTCATACTGCAGTGCACAATTTAGTGGTTAAGTGCAGTTTACTCAAATTTGATCCAGAACACCTCACCGAGTGTTCATACTTATAGGATCGGAGCGTTTAATTATCGTTTTAATACCCATTATTTTAATTTGTTCAATAAAGTGTATGTTTTAATGTGTTCATCATATCACCCTTCAGGTGTTTAGAGTGCCCATACTAGGTTCCCGTTCTCTGTTCTAATAATAGTCTTTATTAAGAAAACAGCTCTATGCCGAAGGGATGGTGGCCCTTAAAACTCCTAGAAAAATGAAAGCCGCTACCTCGCTTTGGAACAGGAAAGCATAATGCATGAAATTGGGTCAAATGGTGTGTGTGTGTGTGTGTGTGTGTGTGTGTGTGTGTGTGTGTGTGTGTGTGTGTGTGTGTGTGTGTGTGTGTGTGTGTGTGTGTGTAGTAAAGAAAGTCAGTCAGCACTCCAATAGCAATTGATATTTGTAGGTGCAAGTCCCATACAGAAAGATAAGGTAACGATACCGTGTTTGGATCCACGAAATCAGGAGACCGCACTCTAAGGTTTGAGAAATAAACCTGTATTATCAAAGCATGGCACAGTACATCCAACGTTTCGGTCCCTGGAATGGGACCTTCCAAAACCCTGAGGAAGGTCTCATTCCAGGGACCGAAACATTGGATATACTGTACCATGTTTTGATAATACAACTTTATTTCTCAAACCTTAGAGTGCGGTCTCCTGATTTCGTGGATCCAGACTGCTCTATAATCCCATATTGCGCGCTGACCTAAGCCGAGCAAAAACGACTTCATGCATGGACATTAAAAGGGACACGTTTTAAATGACTCAAAACAGCCCGTTTTGGAAGTGTAGACATGTGAGAATAGTGAAAGGTGTTTTGGGAGGATCAAGCCTCTCGTTTACAGTCACTGTTTTGTAAAACCGACACACACTGAAAGCCGCGCTATAATCCCTAACCCATTCCATGCAAGCGCCTTTCCAATGGCGATGGTTATCTGTCAGAGTGGAGTTGAGCTGCGTTTGAACTGGTAACCTTGCGGTGACACGCCGTATCCCGCTGCCAAAACCAATGAGTCATCCACTGCTCTCCTGCGTTGACTTCATACAGTATGTCGAACTCATTTTTCACATCACTTTCCTAACACTCTGCCATTAATCAGTCTTCAGCTCTCTGCCTCTGTAACCATCACATCCCGGTATTTTTTTTTTTTTGGTTTTTTTAAACCTCTCTCCCTCGCCTGGTTTGAATTACCCCGAGCTGAAGGAGTCCTGTGCAGTAAGAGCAGTAAAAGTCTCCTGGATCTGCTTCAAATTACCCAGAAAGTCCAGAGGGGCCCCCACACAGACGTGAAATGTGTCTCGGCTTTATTGTAACGTCAGTCCCTTCCCCAGCTAGAATGAAGTACAAGACTTGGAGAACCTTAGAGAACGAGAATTGGGAAAACTTAAGAGGGACAATAAGTAATTAAACGTCCCTGTGGTGAGACAAACATGGGATCATTTAACCCAGGGGTGCGCAAAGTGGGGGGGCAAGAGACTTTTGGGGGGGCGCGGCAGTTGCAGAGGCCCCGCGCTCTTCCCCAAGGCATTTCAGCAAAATGCCGGGGGACCGTGCAAGGCCTCAGCAACATCACTTACCGTGATTAAGTCGGCTTCGTTGACGGGTCGCCGTGGCAAATGACGCCACGGGGTCACGTGCCGTGATGTCACATGACCCCACAGCGTCATTTGACGCTTCAGACAAGGTAAGGGGGGTGCGAGTGGGGGGGGGGGGTCGAGCCGGCAGGGGGGTAAGGCAAAAAGTTTGCGCACCCCTGATTTAACCTATGGGTGTAGCAACCATATAAGCAAAAAGGCCCTTCAGCAGTATATCCCAGTGTATACGCTTGTGTGGGTCTGTGTGTAGCTTTGATTCTGAGTACAACATGGATTTGGAATATCATGCTATACAGAATATCAGTGTTGTTGTGCTCAGGGTGTGTGTATTAGTGTCTGTGTGTACATTTGTGTGAATGTGTTTGCCTCAGTGTGGCTTTATGTGTATCCTGTTCGTGTAATGGGGTTATAAAGCATCAGGTGCGGGTATTAGGGCTCAGCACTAGGTCTAATGAGAGAGCTCTACAGAAGCATTATTATTAGTACAATCACAGCTCGTTTGCAAACAGCTCTTCAGCTTTCTCTAGTAGCTAAACAGTGGGCGTTGGGAAGGGTGTGGACGTTTGCCCATGTTCTGCTTCTTGTGGGTATGTAAAAAAAGCTTTCAATGTCTCAGTTCCAGAGACTAGAGCTGGCTACAATGTGGCAATACAGGAAAAACCTAGTGCCGATGTGTACAAAATACCTCCTGACGCATTTCTGCTCAAACAAAGCAGGAACAACCGGTCTAACACATCACCCTGGCATGCGCCTTCACTACGCAAATTATACTCCCAATCTATCTGGGAAATGAGAATAGAATCTCTTTGATACATTCAGGGCCTCAGTGTACATACAACAAAGCACACACACACACACACACATATATATATACACACACAAATATATATATATATACATACACACACACACACACATATATATACACACACACACACAATATATATATATATATATATATATACAAACATACATACATACACACACACACACACACACGCACACACGCACACACGCACGCACGCACACACACACCTAGCAAAAGTATGGCATGTTTTACGCTGCTCCTAATTTTCCAAATGACTCCTAGCATAAACGGTACATAAACCTGATATTTTCTAAAGATCAGAAGTCGGGGGCTGCCTGGTGAGAGGGGCATATTTTCCTGCGAAACATCTGCCTCGCTTCCCTGATGTTTTTTGCACCGTGAATTACCTTAAGCTTTCAACAGATACATTGTCAGTTATTTCTGGTGTGCAGTCTCCTTCCTATCCCCAGCCTCACACTAAATACGTGCAGCTTGCAACTACATTTACAGCTCTTACAAGAATGTAAAAGGGTGGGCTTCTAAAACTATGGCCCCAATCCTTTCACAAGTCTGCTCCCCCTGCAACCAGTAAGATTTTTAAACTGGCAATATGTGGTGCTCCTGTTCTAAATCTGTAAAAATCCTGGTTGTGTGCCTAACTAAATTGCTGCCTTTCAGTTTCAATCAATCCTGCAGTCAGTGTTAGGCCGCGTCCATAGAAGGACAAGCAGCGCTGAGGCGTGCGGACGCTCCGCGCTGAGCCCCTGCATTCTCAATGAGGATGCCTTGAGAGGGGGCTCACGCGAGCGTCCGCAGGCGTGCTCAGGCTTTGGAGTTTTCAGCAGAGCGCCAAGCTGTTTTTCAGCGCGCTGTCGGCTGAAAACATCCAATCAGCCTTAAGCAGCGTCAACGTCACGGCGCCGTGACATTAACGTCAGTGCGTCGCGGGCGATTGGCCCAGCGACGTCACTGCCCCGCCTCCAACCACCTCCCCCCCGGCTCCCTTCGCGCACGCTGGCTCGCCTGCAAGTCCGTGCAATCGCGCTGACTGAAGCAGGCGAGCCTCAGCGTTAGCGCGCCTCTGCTCTCCCCACCCCTCTATGGCCCGGGCCTAACTCAGCAGCTACAATGTATTCTTATATTACTAGGGTAACATTATCTATTGTTACAGTTTGCAGCTAAAACTTCTGGGAAAATTGGAATCAAATTATCCTAAACATGAACCTGTTGCAAAGAACTTGCCCTGCTGAGGAGGAGAGCTAAAACCTGTTATAGAAATCAAAAGATGCTTTAAAATGCATTAAAAATGATATTACAGCTGCAGTCCAAGCAATATTCTACGTGTTGTTTTTTTAATAAATCAGTTCTGTACTATGAAACTATAAACTATAAAACACTTGAAGCATTTTTTTAAACAGCTCTAAATGACATTTTTAATGTATTATAATGTAACAGACATTTTTCGTTTCTATAGCAACCATTTACAGTCACATCCCCTTCCGAAACAGTCTCTGACACACCCCTTTTTGAGCCCTGCCCTCTCTCTAGCAGTGCACCAATTGTATCTAGCGACTGCCTGGTCATATGATCTCCCCCACAGAACTTTGCATCTATGATCCTCTACTGCTGAACTGCCAGCCATTTAGTGAACCCCCTCCGAGCCGAATCTTTATCGATCGATCACAGGAGAACGGATCGATCATCAACTTAGCTAATTACTTATCATAATGTGTGGATTGTATTGATGCACGTATTAAAGAGAGAAAAAGAAACGTTTATAAAAAATGTATTAAAAAAACACTATTATCCAACACTACAGAACTAATGTATTAATATATATATATATATATATATATATATATATATATATATATATATATATATAATATATATATATTATAATTTCACATGTTTTGCTGCTTTTTTTTTTAAGTGTATATATATATATATATATATATATATATATATATATATATATACTTTAAAAAAAAGCAGGAAAACATGTGAAATTATAATATATATCTTTACACAGAAATCCTTTGACATCTCAGTATTGTGGCTCTCCAAGTGATTGTGAAACACGGAGTGGGGTGTAACACAGGAAAGTTAGAGAGCTCCTGCTGTATTTTCCCTGTAGTGTATAGGGGGTTCTTCCTCTGCAGAACAAGCTGCTTAGACAGGAGGCATTAGGAGAGCACAGAGCAGAGGAATTTCCTGCAGTTGGCACCTTTAACAGCGAGACAGATGCCTGTAATGGACGAAGTGGAAACATTAAATCCATCCTGCAACAGATGTGGTTATCAGATTTCTTATTAGACCGCTTACAGAACGTAGACAGCCACTCTTCCCCCGGCTCTGCAAATCCCTGTGTAACGTCTCGCGGGTTATCGGAAAATCCTCCTAAAGCTCTGTGCAGAACAGCTGCGGGACCATATCTGCTCTGTGAGATCTAAAGGGATATCGGGTTATAAAGGGGTCTTAGCATTAGTCTGCGTCACAGTGGTGGATATTTAGGTGAGCAGGACTCATGTTAGTCTATGTCGGGGGTGGCCACCTCCAGTCCTCAAGGGCCATCAACAGGTCAGGTTTTCAGGATATCCCTGCGTCAGCACAGGCGCCTCGAGCACTCTCTGCTTTAGCACAGAGAGCCACCTGTGCTGAAGCAGGGATATCTGAGCCACCTGTGCTGAAGCAGGGATATCCTGAAAACCTGACCCTCTAGTGGCCCTTGAGGACTGGGAGTTGGTCGCTCCTGATCTATGTTACCACTGAAAAGTAAAGTTGCCTACAGCTGCATTAACGCAGCATCCCCCCAGGAGCCAAAGTTTAACTCCTATAATAGTATCTCGCCTCCCGAGCATGTCCTGCTCTTTGTTTAATAAGACAACTGTTTTTTTCTATTATTAAAAAAAACCTGATGTTCTTAATATCTAGTGTGAGGTTACTAACCGGCTATGCAGAGAGCGTCATTTTGAGCTCGAAAGACACTTAGAGGCAATCTGAGCGCTTTTTAGTTTTTCACGGGGTTTTTCTCTACATAGGCTTAACGCAGGGGGTTTCCGGAGCTGAACCCCATTAATTTCAGCTCCAGCGACCCCGTCTCCCGAGATACAGACCTCCGTAGGGGGTGCCGGTAGCCGCTCCAGCTGGGTAATAGGGATGCCGTAATGGCCGCTTAACAAAGTTCCCGCGTCTCGCGGGCCAATAGGAAGCCGTGACATCATTCGGTGTGGCTTCCTATTGGCCCACGTGACACGGGCACTTTAAAAAGCAGAACGATACCGGCACCCCCTTCGGAGGTAAGCATCTCTGGAAGCAGGGGGTCCCCGGAGCTGAAATTACAGGTTTTCCTCGTTATCCAACGTTTCACAACGAATGGCATATCCAACGCTTTGCAATGCAACCCTATGGGCCGTTTTCCGACGCCGGAATGCGTTATCCGACCCCTGAATGCGTTTTCCGAACCCCTGAATGCGTTATCCGACCCCTGAATGCGTTATCCGATGCTCACCGTCACTGATTAACATGGGACTCACTTTACAACGGTTTCACTATCCAGCGCTACTTCCAGAACGGATTCCGTTGGACAACCGATGACCGCCTGTAACGGGCTTCAGCGCCAGAGACCCCTGCTTCAATCCGGTAGAATCCATTAAAAATCCAAAAATAAAGTGATTTAAAAAAAAAAAAAAAAAAAAAAACGCTAGGATTTCTCCTGTAACATTTTGTACGCTTATATCTCCAGAACGAAGACACCGATTTTACAAATAAAAACAGCATTGTAATTTGGCAAGAAGAGAAAACATTTTAACATAAAAACGCAAAACATAAAGACGTCTCCAATCCCTTTGCTGCCAGACGGGTCAGAAACGCATGGAAAAGATTTTTCACCTGTAAAGTTCGCCTGGCCAGACCTGGCAAGGATCCATTGCGCGGTCCTGTTCCGTTCACATACAGTAGTATAGGTTTGTTAATCTTGCTGCTCGCAGAGTTTCCACCACTCCGGGTTTCTACGGGAGGCTACGGGTTTTGGCCACGTATCTCCGGGCTACGGGTTGACCTAGTAAACCTCCGGGTGGTGGTAACCTTGGGTGGCGGCAAGTTCAACATCTCCCGGCATCTCACCCCTGCAACTACTGGCACAGTGACTGCGCGGCGTCAAATGGTGCCGCGTTGCCATGCAAACAGGAACACCGTGTGATGTAACAGCATCACATGACACCCATTGCCATGACAACGAGATGCTACGTAATGTGGCGCCACATTAACATGGCGACTTGACGCCGTGCGACGTTACGTAGCGTCCCGTTGTCATGGCAATGCAGTGTAGCAGCCATATTGAAGAGAGTTGCAGGGGGAGGATGCCAAAGGTAAGTGCTATATTTAAATAAATAAATAAATCTCTGGGTTGGCCTTCAGTCGAAGGTGGCGACAATGGCTGTATGTGAAGGGGCTGTGGGAAAGCCGGCCTTTATGGTGGGATATTGTGATATTCTGCGTTATCGCGGCCACTGAATCCAATGGGAATCTGAGAGGTGGAATCACTCGCAAAGTCATTAGCAGAGGCAGTGTTGTGGTAATTTCCAGCGCTTCTGGTACGAGACCTGCGAGTCGTTACGACAGATAACTTGTAACAGACAAAAGTAATTGCAGAGAACATTTACCGGACAAGAGACTTACATTCAAATTACTGGTTTCTTTCGTTGTGCTCCAGGGAATAAAATGGAGAGGGGAAGAGAGAGCGCAACAGGAGACAGAGAAAGAGGAGAGTGAGAGAGAGTGAGAAGAGAGAACAGAGCGAGGGGAGAGCGTAGAGCGAGGGGAGAGCGTAGAGCGAGCAGAGGCGAGAAAGGGAGAGAGAAGAGAGCCAGAGGAGAAAGAGAGAGAGAGCACTAGATAAGGAAGCTAATTGCAGTTTACTTGCTTATTACTGTAAACGCACAAGCCTCCCCCAGTAATTTCTGCTAACAGAATTGATCATTAGATAAGTGCTGGTGAGCGTTCAAAAAAAGCTACACTTGTGCCTCCCTGCGGACACAGACCCCACACGTGCATTGGCACGCTTAGAAGGCAAAAAGGGCAGACAGTGTCTTATCCTCATGGTAAAAAGGAAGTTTCTTACTTAGGCTGCGGACATGTGCCGCAGTCCATGCGGAGACGTGCGGAGGCTGAGGGAAAGCGGGTGCTTTCCCTGGCCATGGTACTCGGGCCGTGTTCCTAGTGACGTCACGGAGCTGGTTCGCCCTGATTGGGCGAACCGCTCACGGGACCGCCCTGTCGCGCGAGAAATCAGTTATAACTGATTTTTCGCGCATCACGCGCCCCCTCCTGTCTCCGCGCGCACACCGCGTGTACGCGAACACTGCCAATGCCGCGCGGTCTGAGGTACCATGGACGCAGCCTTAGACAGACAATTCAGACATTACACATATAAGGGTATACAAAAAAAACTCATAGAGGATCAGCCTCACGGGGGCTTGAAACATTGCTCTATTTTGCACATATAACAGTGTGTGTCTGCTAACTTCTTCTTCCCCTGTGTGTTCTGATCCTTTTTGTATTAACGCTGTACGTACACACACACACACACACACACACACATATATACAGTATATATCATACTACATACATACACACAAACCCAAACACACACACACAGTGAGACCAAAAGGAAAACGTGTAATTTTCTCTTATTTTTTTGAGTGCTGATCCAGTTTTTGTTTTGTTATAATTGTATGCATCCAGCGGTGTACATGCAGGATCCTAGCACCTTCATGTGACATTACATAACACAGGGTGAGTGCCAGTTTGTGCTATTTTATTTACATACTTGGGTATACGCAGTGCCACTGCTTTGCAGCCCGATGTGATAGTGGAGTAGCCAACAATTAGCAGCTTCCACACCAATCGCAGATGAACGGACTGAGAGCAAAAACCTTCAGCTCGTCAGAAGTTAAAATAATTACGCATCAACAATGAGAGTGGACATAAAAGTGTGTTCTGACGCTTTCTTTTCTCTAACATTCGCGTCAAAAGCAGGAAAGCAGTTTCTACATTTAAACACAAAATTGTTCAGCAGAGAAGTTTACACCACGTCAGACAGGACTGATAAAAAGTGATGTATAGAGACAGCGTGATCCAGCTCACAGAAACGCAGAGCATGAGCGATATGTGCAAGGTTTGGTCCTACAGTAGGTCTGTGGCTGATATTTGTGCAGAAGATGTAAAACACAGGTTAATTGTCCGGTCCCTTGTTGAATCCGCGTATTGCTGCCACTCAACAGAATCACTGGTAAGCCCTTCTATGCCAAGGCTGATATGAACCCGGAGAATGGCTTTGCTATGGACTACAACACGATCCATTCCAGCAGCTGAGAGGTTACAGAAGCCTGGTCTAAGCATCAGGGTTAACTCCTGTCGTGCCAGTGGGGGGTTTGCAATACACTGCAATATGCAGAAGTCGGTCTGGCAGTGAAGAGGTTACAGCTAATGTTTTGGGAGCCTAATTACCCCAGAAGTCCATCACTTTTGTAAGTGTTCTCGCTGTGCCGCCCAGCACACAGGAGAGACACACTACGGTGTCCCGCGGAGCACCTACAATACAACAGCCACGGTGAAGGATTGCACAAGCCAAGGCCTTCTGCCAGGGCTTTAATAAGCCTCACTTTAAAAAGGGATACAGATCTGCCTCCAAAGCCTCTGAACAGGCCTCAGGCTGCTAATCCTTTAATAGTATACAGGAACATAAAGGGGATGGGGCCTCGCTGGACAAGTTAGTCATAATCATTACCCGTTTGGATAGCTTAAATACCCACGGGAAATCGTAACAAGAAACAAGACCTTCTCTTAGCCGGCGCGGATCACCGTGTTTTTCCTATTCATCCCATCAGAGAAGGAGCGGCTCAGTGAGTAAGAGACACTGACTGGCACTGAGTGTGGAGCAGGGGAACCTGGTTCAATTCCCGGTGTCGGCTCCTTGTGACCTCGGGCAAGTCACTTTATCTCCCTGTGCCTCCGGCACCAAATACATAGATTGTAAGCTCCACGGGGCAGGGACCTGTGCCTGCAAAATGTCTCTATAAAGCACTGCGTAAAATTAGCAGCGCTATACAGGAACATGCTATTATTATTATTAGAGGCAACACTTATTGCTCAGGCTTAATAAACGGTTAAGCACAAAGTGTATCAAGGGCTGTCTCCAGACCAAACCCGGGGCCTTGAGCTGGGATGAAGCAGCCTCACAGTGAAGCATGGAGTTTTGGTGGCATCCGGATGAAATGGGGCTGGGTGTGAAGGTACAAAAGAGGGAAGTTGGTCATGAAAAAGACATCAGAGCAGTCATCCAGGTTGCATTTCTTGATTTAGGTTTTATTAGTTCTAGGATTGAGGCGGCGGGGGGGGGGGGTGTCGCCGAAGCTGAACCCCATTAATTTCCCCCATTTAATTAAAAACCTCCTCCATAGCGTGCGCCAGTATCTCTGTGGAGTTTAAAGGTCCTGGGGCCAATAGGAAGCCGCGAGGGATGAGGTCACGGCTAGCTATTGGCCCGCGGGACATTAAAAAGTCGCCATTTTATTGGGTACACCGGCACCCCCTACCGAGGCAAGTATCCAAGGAAGCAGGGGGTCCCAGGTGCTGGGGTTCAGCGGCGGAGAACACCTGCTTCAATTCTATGTTTAAAAAAAAATAAAACCATTTGCAAAAATAAAAATCGCCTGCTTAGATTGCCTCTATAAATCTATCTTAAAAAAAAAACAACATTTACAGGCTAAAAAACAAAAAGTATATATATATTTATTTTTTAAATATTCAGTACCTTCTTTTCTTTCTTTTTTTTAAACCCCATCATGGGCCTTCTATGATTAGACATAAAAATATCCAAAAATGGCAGCGCAGTTCCGGGGACTGTTACAAGACAAAATAAATATGTAAATAACTACACAATAAGTTTTACTGAAAGGGCTAATAATGTTGTTTTTTTGTTTTTTTAAACTAAGTATGACAGTTTTCCCCATTAATATAGCCTGTCTGTCAGATAAACCCCTAAAGGGTCTGTCTATTTACTAAAGTGTAATAGTCATTACTGATCATCAGCAGATTTTGGGCTGTGACTGACACTGTATCAACCTGTGAAAGATCTGAGCTGAGTGTCCGTGTGAAGAGAAACATCACCCAAAAACACAAAATAACACCCCTACTCCCCATCACCCCATGTGGGGTCTGTATGTACATATTCGTAACTAAACCACAGCAGGATAAAGAAACACTATAGCAAAGCTGGTTTTAAACGTTTGCAACCCAATAAAAAGTCCTCTCCGTATTATCTTCACAGCCACAAGTGCTTGTTTCCCACTTAGCTTGCAGTCTGCTCCTACTTATCTAATTACAGCCCTACCAGGGAACCAGAGGTGAACCACAAGACCCCTCCCTTTCTATAGAATGGCCTCGGCTTCACACAGTCATTGGAACCTGTACAATGTACATAGACCGACCACCTCTGAGGTCGTGAAGGCTCATGTACAACAACTTGTCTGATTGATTTTCACGTTGGCTCAATAAAAAAGGTATGTTATTGCAGGCAGCTGAGACTATAGATCACGCCTGCATTAATAAGCTTGTACACTGCCCAACGAGTCACTTCTTGAGACTGACCCACAACACTTTTACTTATGAGAATTCCAACTCAGACTTGAGGTCATGTGGGAAGCACAGTGTGGGACGTTAGACAGAGAGTAGGAAGCAATTGCATACCAATCTGGATTGATGCCCTGATATCCCCCAACCTGTATCCCAAGGTTAAATGCAGATTGCAAGTTCCTTTACCAAAAACATAACATTATTATTTTGTATGCATAAAAAACGCCAACATATTCCACGGCGCGGTGCAATGGGGGAACAGGATTATATGCATTACATAAACAGAAGGGCATCACTTGCTGATCATGTATTTTCCTAATCTCTTTACACACAGAATACTAAAAGTCTACAATAAATCTAATAAAAAGAAGTTGGAATCCTATGTAGACATTTATATACGTCGTTTATTTTTTTGTTTAATTCGTTTTTCTGTTTTCCCTTTGCCATGTTTCTTAACATCAGGAGTGGCCAACCGCCGTCCTCAAGGGCCACCGTCAGGCCTGATCATATGGATCTCTCTGCTTCAGCACAGGTGGCTCAGTCATTTTGACAGCCACCTGCTTACAGGTTTGTTGCTATAAATTCCTTCCCCTTAGACAACAAAGAAGACAAGGGAAACCAGATCACCAGTCCCCCCCTGAATTCAGTCTTTGAAAATAAAATCGCAATGATTACAAATAAAATAATGCAAAAATTATTTCATGTGCAAGATTTTATTTGTGAAGCATATCGCTGGCAATAGTTCACTTTGGTCCGAAGTACAACTGCACCTTTGAACATCCAATAAAACGACACATTCTTTAGCACACCGCAATTGCACCATCTTGCCCAAATGATTGTTGTTCTACCTCCTAAAACTGCACAGTGCAATAAAAACCCTTCCATGACTTGGGGAAAAAGGAATGTTATTGGAGATAAAATCCCAATTAACAGCTTTATGTAACCCCAGGCCCGGAGCACATCCTGCACTTGCCAGTGGAGAGTTGCAGCTTCCAAAACTGGCCGTGTCTGTTTATTTCCGAGTGTGTCGGCTCTCACGCAAACACTAGTCAATATATGTCCACCAACGTCAGAATCACTTCTAAAATACACAGCGTCTGAACTCCCTGAACATCATCCAGTAGCCTCCAGCCCTTAGTCCCAATGTGTTGCTTCCAGAGAAGCTATTTTAAGGATATCCTTCTCAAAGAACTTCTCTGGGCCGGTTCCTTCCCACTGGAGCATATTCATTTGTGTAAGAACATCCTGCTTATAAAAACATCTTCCAATATGCAGCTTCCTACAGAAATAGCCCAACCCGATTTACCAGCTTATAAGGATACCTCCTAAATGTGCGTTGGTTGAAACTATTGCATGTCAAAGTGCTTCTCTACTGCTAAGATGCATTTAAATCTACTAGGTACCATGACATAAAATTGTGTGAAACTTTTAGTGATCTAAAAATAAATAAACTAACCCCACAGGGTTTTAAAGGTGGAAGGTTTTAACGTTTCCATGCTTATTTAAACACTAAAAAATTACGGTGCGTAAAAAAAGTGACAAAAACCCTACACTATTTTTTTTTTACCAACCATAACTTTTTAAATGTATGGTTATACCCAGGTAGCATAGCCAGCAAACCTACCTCCCACTGATGAGACCCAAAGGGATGAAATAGCTGTCTGTGAGTAGGGTTACTGGCTCTGCACTTCCTTAACCCGGGCTGTGCTGAAAAGCTGTGTAATGCGGCAGGCATACGCTTATAGGGGTCCGTGTTAAAGTGGATAAGAAGCAAAGAGTGACACACTGTGCTAATTTGCATGTCATTACCCAGAATCCCTGGCTGTAGTAGAAGCATTGTATGCCAAGGCTGCGCTTATAGTGCCGGCGACAGCGGCGCCGCGTCAAAACAAATGCATTGTCGCCGGTGCTTATAGTTGACGCAACGGCAACGGCGCTTATAGTGGACGCGATGGAGCGCCAGCACTACCAAAAATATGGTAGTCAGCAGAATTTGATTTTTGGAGAGACGGTGTCCACATTGGCTATAAGCCAATCAGAGAGCTTCTCCGTCCCTCTGCCTTCCCCGTTGCTGACGTCACTGGCCTTGCAGCCAGCGACGTCGCCAAAATATGAATTACAACTTTCGCAATGGCGACGGCGATGGGTGACGTCATCGGTCGCGTCGCCGGCTGCATAAGCCGCAGCCTCAGAGGTAATAGGGAAAGACAGGGCTGCAGGCCTGAGAGATGCACCACAAGTGGTATTTTTATTTACTGTACATGTTTATTCAATAATGTTTTTTTTTTTTATCAAGAACGCTACCTTAAGATATTCATCTCTTTTATAACTACACTACGTCCTGGCGTACAAACATCGATACACACACCCTGCCCATTTAACACTTTCTGTTGGGAGTCAGCAACTTTACAGGAGGTTAGGTAAACAATTGCAAAATGTAAAGCCTGGTAAGATGTTTCTCTAGCTAGCTTGGTTCCTCGTGGCAACATAAATTATTCCTGTACAATTACACTGCCTTTCTAAAAACACTGCACATGTCAATGTAAAGTAAATCAAGTATCGCAGGTTCGGAAGCAGTCACCTACTGTGTCCTACGTGAACCTTCCAGAAACGTGGTATCTTTACAATAGTTGGGGTTAAAGGAGGAATGAAACGATGCCCAGATTACAGTGGGGTGTATCAAATCCTGTGCCTGTTCCTGTCTGAGGTTGTGTGCAGCTCCCCGGCAAATCAGTGTCCTTGGATGGAACTTCCCCTTGATGGATGGACCCCAAAGTGACCACTGCTGCGAAAAGGTGAGTGTGTGGCAGACTTCCAGTAAGCCAGGGGTGCTCAACTCCAGTCCTCAAGCCCTCCCCCTCCAACAGGTCAGGTTTTCAGGATATCCCTGGTGGCTCAATCAGAGGCTCACTCTTCAACTGAGCCTTTGATGGAAGCAGGGATATCCTGAAAACCTGACCTGTTGGGGGAGGAGGGGTGTCTTGAGGACTTCAGCAGAGAACCCCTTGTGGTAAGCAAGACTCGCTGAAAACTAGTGACAGGTCTTCACAGTGGCTTTTAGAAACGTGCGACTTTGTGTCCCGTAGCGAGAGGAGGACGTGCTGCAGTTATTCCAGGCCCCGCAGTATCACAAATCACATTCCACGTGTGATAATCACAGGATCGCCCAGCAGGGACGTCAGACCTCATTAATGGTGAGCCCAAGCGTTGCATGAAACCCTATGGGCTTCCATCCACGAGATGTACTGTACGAGCTGCGTTGATACCTTCCTTTCATTATCGTTTGCTACTAAACGCGCGGCAATATTCCGCAGCGCGGCACAATGGAGGGGAACAGAGTGATGTCAATCACATAAGCAAACAGAATGACATACCGAACGAGGGCAGGCAGACACAAACAGTAATGAGGGCCCTGCCCCCAAGAGCTTACACTTCTCAATCACTTTAATGAAGGCCTTCTATTCACTCAATATGTTGAGACGTAGGGCAACGCACGGTTAACAAGCCATTCCCTTCCCTTCCGGTGCACGGACGTGAATGCACCTTCACCTGCATGCTACCCCTCATCTCGCCATCTTTAAGAGGGGAGTGCATGCAAAGAGGTTGTTTTGTGATACAAACTGCTTAACCCTTTCACCACTAGGGGAGGGCCTGCGGCGCACTGTAAAGAGTTAAACCCCAAGCACCTTTCAAACCTCTCTTAAGTACCCTACGCATTGTCCAGAAACCTCTTTTTTAAAAAGGTGCCATGCCACTGGGTCAACAAATCGATTTAGAACAATTGCCTTTACGCGCCAATCCCATCGTTCATGGTCTAATTAGACGCCGAATTACTTTTCTACTTCTAAGAAGTACTGGTTCCAAAAATAAAAGCCGACAGGCTCTTTATCAAACGGCCTGCTCGCTGCAAGAAAGGAAAAAACTGCCTTGTAACAGCTGAATATATACGCCCCTAATATATATTATCTTTAAGTATGCATGCAATGCCTTGTATATAATGTATACCCTGTTCGCTTATGTAACTGTATTTGTAACCACGTCTTATTTGTCATTTTAACGGCTATGCCCAGGACATACGTGAAAACGAGAGGCAACGCTCAATGTGTTACTTCCTGGTAACACATTGTATAAATAAATAAATAATATAGGTTGTGACAGTCAGGAAACATGGGGTTAATTCTCCCTTCCTTCGCTCTGCCTGAAGTCCAATGCTCTTTGTACTCTTTCTCCACGTGGTTTCATCATGGGGCAGCTCTGGCAGTCACATCTCCCCCTCCCTGTCCCGTATCACAAATATGCAGTGCAGCAGCATTCCCCTGTGTTACAAAAAAAATGCAAACAACACAACTGGCCTGGTTACCCGGGCGCCAGGAACACGGCCCTGGGAAGAGAGGGGTGCATTCTGGGTCTTGTAGTCCTGCTCATTCCCATTTTAAACGAAGTTGCTAAAGGATTTCAAGGGAGACGGGGACCTATTCATTGAACTCCGATGTTGTCAATGCAAAAATCGGTTAAAAACAGGATGCAATTTGACGCCAGAAAAATCTGCCTGTGTTTATTAAGAATGATCTGTGCATAAACACTGCACTGTTTGACATCTCATTTGTATGAGCTTTTCACCCGATGTGTTGTTGTTGTGTGAGAGAGAGAGAGACAGACAGAGAATGGAGGGAGGGAGGGAGAGAGAATGGAGGGAGGGAGAGAGAATGGAGAGAAGGAGAGAGAATGAGGAATGGGGAGAGAGAGATGGAGAGATGGAGAGAGGGAGAGGGAGAGGGAGAGGGAGAGGGAGAGGGAGAGGGAGAGGGAGAGGGAGAGAGAGAGAGAGAGAGAGAGAGGATGGAGAAAGAGGGGGGGGATGGAGAGAGAGGGGGGTGGAGAGAGAGGGGGATAGAGGGGGGTGGAGAGAGAGAGGGTGAGGGGGATAGAGAGAGAGGGGGGTGGAGAGAGAGGATAGAGAAAGAGAGCAAGAGAAGAAAAGGAGAGATGGGTGAAGGGAGAGGAAAAAAAGAGGAGGGGGAGAGAGAGAGGAGAACAGAGGAAGAGGAAATTGAAGACGGAGAGACAGAGAGGGGGTAGAAAGAGAGGGGAAAAGAGAGAGGATGATAGAGAGATGGGGAAAGAGGGGAGGAAAGAGAGAAAGAAGGGGAGGAAAGAGAAAGAAGGGGAAGAGAGACAAGTGAGCGGGGAGGAAGAGAGAGGGGGAAGAAAGAGAGAGAAGGGGACAGAGAGAGATACACAGAGAGAGATGGGTAAGGTTCTGTGTAGACAGAAAGAGCGAAAACAATAAGGGAAACAGGAGAAAGGAGTTGTTCGAGATCAACGAAATTGCGGTCAGAGAAAAGCAATGTAGTGCTGGCAGTGATGGGGTTAAAGGGGTGATGGGGTGGGGGGGGGGGGGTTGTCTGTCTCACTGTGACGACAGCCAGCACGCCCCAATGTAACATTTTCCAGATGTGGGAGACAGAAGCAGACTTGTTCCATGCTCACTAGAAGCCGAGATTGCCCGGAGATAATTTGGAATTCCTGAATGGAGGCCAAGGTCTGCCTATAGATCCTTCAAACGCCATGTTACTGCGGGAGAGACCGCAGGGCCGTGTGGGAGAAAATAATACTGTTCCTTCCACCAACCCTCGGAGAACAAGTACTCTGCAGCATGGAATGTTACAGAGTATCTACATCGGGGGTGGGCAACTCCAGTCCTCTAGGGCCACCGACAGGTCATGTTTTCAGGATATCCTCGCTTCAGCACAGGTGGCTCAATCAGTGGCTCAGTCAAAGACTGAGCCACCTGTGCTGAAGCAGGAATATCCTTAAAACCTGGCCTGTTGGGGGCAGGGAGAGGTCTTGAGGATTGGTGCTGCTCACCCCTGATCTAGATGCCGAGTCAGCTCACAAGAGATTCTACTCTTTTGTGAGCCTTATTACAAACCCTTGCCAGGTCGGCTATGTTTGTCTCCATTTTTGGAGGGGGTTCCAACAAACCCCCCCTGGCAACCAAAACAGCAATACCCACTGCTCAACTCAAATGAAAGTTCAATTTCCTGCTTTTGAACCGGTGTGTCCTCCTGTCTCATGTCCCTGCGCCCTTTTACATTCCTGAGATACCGAGCTGTGGAAAAACAGGGTAGCAGGCATGGATATAAATACCTCATAGAACCCCCCCCCCCAAAAAAAAACAAGAGATGCTGTAACAGGGACTTATCCCTGTTTAAATAAAGCAGCCTCAGAGCTCTGAGAATCCAGCAGAGAGAGAGTTAATTGCAGCCACTCAATTAACTAGTCTCAACCTGGACTAATGAGAGCTCTGTAAAAACCCTCATGTGAGACACAGGAGAGATTCCCTAGCTCACATTTGGGCTGACAGAAGGAGAGCAGAGAAGCCTGCACACAGACACTGTCTTGAGCAGAAACGCTGTGCTGAGATCAAGACACCCAGAGGCCTATATTTCCTGGGCACAGAGGAACCTGCCAGAGACTGACATGGAGGGCCACCTGCTTAAGGTACCTTCTGAGACTTTGGGGTGATAGGCTGATAATGGGAATATCCCTCCAGTCCTGCAGATAGGGTCTGGGGAAGTAAGTTAGCCCTTACAAAGGGATAGGGGTTTGTTATTTGGTTGTTTTTGTATGTTTTGCCTGGATAAAGGAACAGGCCCAATAAAGCCCAGATATAATTTCACCCAAATCGGTCTCCATTATATGTACCCCTGCACACCTCTCTTACAGATGCCAAATAAAAAGACTGTATAACATGTGCATGTAATATGTACAAGTCCTTCTAGCGCGGGAAGATAGGCTGCTTCACTATCTGAACGGAGATCCCAGTGCAAATCTGACACGGACTACAACTTTAAAGATAGGTAAGGAAGCTTCCCAATGAGCAGATCTTGAAGGAGCTCTTCCCAGCTGGACTTCGAACCAAGACATGAAACCAATGTAACTGAATCTGCCGTATACCTCACAGGGCTGCGCACACGAGGCAATGGAAAAGCAATGGCCCTGCTAGGATACAGAATGGAACACCAGAAATAATTGATTCCTGTTTCAGATTAAAGTTCAATGTGCACTGGAATAGCTCCTCAGGCCAGCTCACTAGGATTGGCTTGAGACCTTGTCTGCTCTGTTACACCCCCCTCCCTTCTGCATCCACAACGTTCATAAAACTCTTTGTGGCTGTGATATCTTTCACCGGTCACATTCACTACAGGCAATTAAAAAAAAAAAAAAGGTCAAAGTTATAGATAAGGTGTATACGGGATCTTCTGTACTGCCGGCTGCACTAAAATGTTCTCGAGTAGCGACAGGGTCTGTGATACTCACGTGTATTGGGTTTATGGTTCAAAGCAAATCTGGTGCAGTTCTGGGGTCAAACATTGCACCAGATGTATCAAAGACAAATAAATGGTGTTATTTTCAATGGGGTTTGTTTTCCCTTGAAACATCTGGTCCAGAATTGTACCGAGGAAATGTTGACACCTAACTCTGTGTCTGTTTATGCTGGATAAAAGAACACATAATGAGTGCTGCCATCTTAAATGTGTTCCATAAGGAAAAATGCCTTGGGAACTCAACTTGTTCAGTGGTCAGACAAGAAGAGGCCCACATGTTTGGGTACAGGCCAGAGAACAGCACGAGCTCCATTGCAGTAATGTGAAGGAAGATGCCATGGAAGGATATGGGGATGGGCGGATAGACAGATAGATATAGTGTGAGAGAGATATATGATAACTATAGTGTGAGATATATAGAGCAGTTCAGCTGTCTCTGCTGTTTACTGTACATCCAGAATGTTAAGTGCTACAGAACCGTAAAAATATTTGAAGTACTAATCCACATGTAGGTTTTATCTTTCTTTAGCTGAACCTGGAGGAGGGGGCTCCTATCTCCCGTTAAAATAAAACTAAGGTGCTATTCAACGCAGGAGTAGCTAGGGCCCCCATCAGTGGGGGGGGGCAGGAGCGCCAGGCCAACTGTCCTGGCAGTGCAAGGAGTCCCGGAAAGATGCACCTAGAAGTTACACCGGACTGGAAGATGGAAATTCTGGGACCAGGTAATCAGGTGAGCCCGTTTCAGCCGCACCCCACCAAGGTATAGACTTTTCTCCTGAGCCCCCGTGAATGGTGGTGGCGGGCTTGGGAGTAGCTATTGGAAGCCAAGTGCCTCATGTTTCACCTTCACTATTTACAAACCAACTTTATTTTCAAATACTTCTAGGAGAATGATCCTAATTGTAAAGACATCATAGGTACGTATCTCCTTAAACCTGGCACTGTGGAGGGGCTGAACCCGTAACATGCAGCCCTCTTGTCATCATCTCTGCTCATGTAGAAGGTAGTTAAGCGTTCTGAAGCAAGCAGTGATTAGGAACTGTTTTACTCTGCAGTGACTTGTCATAAGAAAGAGGGGCGCATCCTCAGGTAATTGGTTGCTTCCTCAGAGCGCTGCCAAACCCTTTCATTACAGAGATATCCATGGGACACGCATTTGTGGACCAATTATAGCAGTAATGGAAGTGCTTGAATAACTAGGGTTTTTGTTTTTTTAGGAATGGGGGGTTGAGATTGAAGGATCTTTCATTGGAATCGAACTTGATCTCAAAGGCTTTATACATTTTGCAAGGCTACTGTTTATTAAAGGCTTTTATTGATGTAAGGACACCATAGGGAGAGGGATTTATTAAGGCAAAACTGGCACAACGTTCATCATTTTCATCTTGTGTCAATGTATAAGCAGTTTGCTACAATGTTTGACCCATGTGCTTCAATTTAGGATTTAGGGAGTATCAATAAAAAGAGGAGTTACGTAATGCAGATTCTAATGAGATGCATCAACTTTTCTAAAATCTGTAATTTGTGTCAATAAAATCTGCTAAATCTGATGTCTGGGTCAGAATTGGCTTCTTTCTTACGCTAAACTCAAGCACAACATGGAACAATGTACAGTATCAAAACAAACATTTAGTTGCATTTTCTTTATATAGATTAATCTTGCACAAAATAATACTTAAGCTTCCTTTGTTACAAGCTAAATACAGTACAGAATGTTTGCAAACAGGTTCCAGAAAAGATGGACCCCTTATTCAACTCATCTGTGCACAGGACCAGTCAAGCATTGCGAAGGCAAAAAAAATCAACCAAGACGGGACTGCACTGCATTGGTGCCATTGCAAAGGACAGACTGGGGGGTTTGTACAAGGGGGGTTTAGTATTTGCTCAAAGATTCAGTGTTTAGTGCTGTGTATTAAAGCAGCAATCCCAGACAAATTGCAAATGGATTTTCCTACATTATTGGACCTGGAGATCCATCGGAGCTGTTGCCATTCCTAGACAAGCCAACAGGACCAATAAGAAACTGCAACCGATAACGTCCGACAAGATTTGGCGGCCATATTGTTTCCCCAGGAGAGAGCGCAGGCACCAGTGAGTGCACTGGTTGTTAACTCGAGAACTGGAGGATAATAGCACAGTGATGGGGGGGGGGGGGAGCTGCTTTAAGATCCTATAGCACTGGCAGATTCGGGTGTGTCCAGTCTCAGTCTGATGTTGCACACAAAGAATGTACTGGCAAGAGCATTGAAGTAAGTGGGCACCCTTGAAACATCTAGGGTCCACTATTGTAAAACCAGATGTTTGGCTGGTTGGGTTTGGGGTTCCTTAGCAGAGGAGAGCCAGAACTGGGAGACCTTCCACCATGAAAGCTGCTAACTCAGGGGTTCTCGACTCCAGCCCTCCAGACCCCCTAACAAGTCAGGTTTTAAGGATATCCCAGCTTCAGCAGAGGTGGCTCAACCAGTGGTTCAAAGACTGGGCCACCTGTGCTGAAGCAGGGACAACCCTGACCTGTTGGGGAGGTCTTGCGGACTGGGAGTTGAGAACCCCTGAGTTAAGTACTCCCAATATGACATCCTACAAGTGAAAGCTGTCCCCTTACATCACTCAACTCGCTGCGCTGGTTAAAAATTCATTAATGAAAGCAGATTGGTATTCTGTCTCTGCCTTAATTAAAGAGGGCCATGGAACGGCATTTTAAGCAGCCATGTCATTTTCTAAATGACACGGCTACATTACAAAGGGAACTACTTCCACAGAACCTGACCCGCTCCCCTTTCTCTCTCCATGATGACAGCGGGCCTGGCATTTAAATATTTAATTTGCCCATGAAATATTCAACCCCACTGAAAGGGGATGATATTTCTAAAGGTAAACGCCATTAATGTTTTCCATTATGGGGAGAAGAGGGCTTAAAAATCTCTGATCATCCTGCAAGTTTGATCTACATCATCGTACAACAAAACATGCGTTTCCCTCATGTTCGGATACATAAGAAATTATAAAATGGATATTATGTAGTTTGTTGGGGATATGCTATTGTCAGTGATGTCAGTTGGTAATGTCGGGGATAATTACACAGTGTGGGAGCAGAATGAATGAGAGCCATGTAGGCAGAGTCAGACAGTACTGAGAATGGCTCGTAGACAGACAACACAAGGACAAAAAGTCCTTCAGAAAACAAAAAAAGGATTTATAGCCCTCCGAGTCTGTCTCTCCTGGAACATGCTGGTCACTACTGCAGCAGAACAAAAAGTAAGCAACTATATATCACAATCCAACATTCCAGTGTATGGGCATGCAAATACCCAGAATCCTTTGTGCCCGCGGTATGGTATTCAGTCTGCTTGAAGCTCTGAGTAAAACGATGAAAAGTCTATACGAGACATATAAAAAAACAATGGAATGTTTTTATGTGGCAGTGTGCAAAGGTGGTTTGTACACAGTAAGTAAACATTAGCTGGTGTTTGTCTACAATGAGCTGCCCAAGACAGGCAAAACGGCATTTGATGCCACCCATTTTGCAGCCAAACATTGCAAAAACTTATTTTCTCTGACTTAAAATGTGGCACCCTTTAACTATGCATGAGCTGGAATTGGGTCCAGGGTCAGGAAGTCCCCCCTCCCCTTCTGGCCCTGATCCCCTAGAACAGGGGAAGGCAACTTCAGTCCTCAAGGGCCACCAACAGGGCAGGTATTAGGGATATATCCCTTCTTCAGCACAGGTGGCTCAATCAGTGGCTCAGACTTTGACTGAGCCACCGTGCTGAAGCAGGGCTATCCTGAAAACATGACCTGTTGATAGCCCTAGAGGACTGAAGTTACCCACCCCTGCCCTAGAATGAGCATAGAGGCATAACCTTCAGGGATCGTCATAATAAGAGACCAGAGTCTCAGCCCTCAAGCAGGGCCGTTTTAAGACCTTCGTAGGCCCTAGGCACCTTTATTTCTAGAGGCCTGTGTGTTCGCTATTTTTACTCATTGTTATGCTAATTTCATCGCTTGCTTGTTTCTTTCGATACTAGCGATATTTGACATCGATACTGTTGTTTCGATATTTAAAAAGGTATCGATACTTCGAAGGCATTTTAAATTAAAATTTGCTGTTTTCTCTTATTTTGTGATTTTTTTTTTGTTTAGGTATTTTTTCCAAGTGAAATATTGTAGGCCCTAAAAGGCTCGTAGGCCCTAGGCTCTGTGCCTAGTCGGCCTAATGTACAAAGCGGCCCTGCCCTCAAGGTAAACTGGTACAGTTTAACGGAGCAGTCCCACCTAGGACCAAAGTAATGGCCTAATGGCAATGGTGTGTTTTCTTGGTTAAATGTAAGTGGCCTTGACGTTTAAAAAAAAAAAAGAGAGAGAGAGAGAGGGGGGGTAATTTTGTTTCTTTTTAATTCAATCCCTCCTACACTGTTTTACTTATTTGTATCTTGCGAAATATATATGAATACAGCTTACTCATCTGTTTCATGATGGCTTCATAATTACTTTACAAACAAAAGAACTGAGCTTGGTGGACTGACAAACAAACCACTAGAAGACATTAGTCTTGCCACTAGAAGACATTAGATGAAGACTGTAAAAACTCCCCCAAAGCATTGGTTTACCACGGAAATGTAAAAAGTATGGATTTGTGTCTTTACAAAAAGGCGTCTACCAGTTCCATTTAACCTATTAAACAGGTCACTGTCTTCTGTTCACTTTAGTCTGCCCATTTAAAATCACGATGGGAGCTTTTTCAGTCCCCGAGACAGAAGAGACTGACAGTCACTTACACTCGGCTACACTACAGGAACGACAAAACAAGAGGGGGATGAGAGATCGCTATACTGGGGGCTCTGATCCTATTTTGAGCAACACAATCCACAGATGACAAAATTTATAGTGCATTGTGGGAAATTGACAGGTCCAAAATGCCTTTAGCCAATCACATTATGTGGCCGAGACGTTTTATGTAGCATGGCTAAGGCTTTTCCAGGCCGCTATAAAAAAAGAGAGACAATAGTCTTTATGAATCTGTCTATATATCGGCAGTAAAACTTTCATCTCGTCCCGAGTGTGGCATTTCCCAGAGAAATGAGCCTAGCGCTGCCCAGGCAGAAGTCTGCAGGGAAGCTGGAGACAAACAGAGCCTTGTATTAAGCTGCAATATATGGTCACGGTGTCCAAAAAGCAGATATGACATAAATGTAGCAAAAACGGCCTATTTATCAAAGAGCTTTGCAATTTGATTTGGTTGCTTCTGCGTGCACCGTCGTCAGCAGCTGATATGGGATAGGGATGAAAAAGTAACGAATCGGAGGAGCACAGAGCGAAAAGAACAGTGAGGAGAGAGAGATACGGAGACACTGCAAGACATCAATAACCCTTTAAGTGCAGTAGGGCTACATGACTTGAGAGCTACACAAGCCCCTATCCCACAGGATGGGCAACTCCAGTCATCAAGGGCCACCAGCAGAGTAGGTTTTCAGGATATCCCTGCTTCAGCACAGGTGGAGCAGGTCTTTGACAGCGCCACCTGTGCTGATGCAGAGATATCCTGAAAACCTGACCTGTTAGTGGCCCTTGAAGTCTGGTGTTGCCCACCCCTGCTCTATCCAGTATGCAGCACAGCGCTTTCACCCCTAGCTCAGGAAGATTACAACTCCATATGTTTGAAGGTAGCTGAAATCGTGTTAAGCAAAGGAAGACGGTTTCCGGAAATAAAGAGAATAGGGACCACCGGGGGGAGGAAAGGGGGCAGGGAGTGATGGATGCAGAGAGAGGAAAAGAGAAAGAGGATGAAAGAGAGAGTGTTTCTGAATGCATACATCTATGGGCCAAACATTTTATTGCCCCACGCAGCCTCCTCCATAGTGCTGCCACTATGAATTCTGGGACGAGACTGACAGCCGCCGAGCTGCGAAAAGCCGCTCCCCAGGATTCGTAGCGGCAGCAGCAGCGCCACCACAAGAACCACCGGGGAAAATGTTATCATTTTTAAAAGGTCATCACGATGGGGCCCAATGGACCCACTTTTGGACGTTGGCTTCTGTGCCGTGTACGGACTACAGCTCCGCCCCTGGGGGGGGGGGTAACAGAGCGAGACTTCAAAGGGAAGAGAACGCTCTGCAGACAGCACAAGCATTGGCGCACGGCGTTCGTTGCTATGCTGCTATCCTACCCTCCGGGGCTGTTTCCTCAATCCCCGGTCACACTTTCTCCTTTCACAACGAATGAGGGTTTTCAAAGCTAAAAATGTCATTGCACCCAGAGGAAGACTTTTCAAAGGCAGGAGCACAAAATATCAAGGTGTTTGGCCCCCTCACTTTGCAGTGCATGACCTCTGCCGGAGCAAATAGGTTCAAAGATACCCTCTCCGAAATGTTCACGCATAAACATAACAAGCCCCTACATTATAACAGGGGCGTTATGGGTCGTTTTATCTAAAAGCCCTGAAATCTCACTAAAAAAAAAAGGAATACTTTTTTTAAAGGAATTCATTTAACTCCGAGCCACAAAAGGGTGCTAAGCTGTTACTCCCAGTCATATGATTGGGAGCGGAGGAGTGCTAAAGCTTAGCACCCTTTTGTAGATCTGGGTCTTGGAGTTAAATGAATGAACACATGGCCGTTTAACCTTTTGAGGGCCACGGGTTTTTTGGCCACCCCTATCATGTGATCCCTTGGTGTAGCGTGCAATTCCTTAATCATTGCAATTCTCCCCATAGAAATGGAGCATTTAGTGCATGACATACCATGTATGTCAGTGGCCAATTCCAGTCCTTAAGGGCCACATACAGGTCCGGTTTTAAGGACATCCATGTCAATGACTGAGCCACTTGTGCTGAAGCAGGAATATCCACAATACCTGGCCGGCTGTTGGCCCTCAGAGACTGGAGTTGGCCACCCTGCGGTACGTGATAGGACCCCCGAAATACCAGCCCTTATGATGCACAGACTATGTCTTGGGGGGATCACAAAGGGTTAAATGGACCAGGCTTGTTAATCAACTTTCATATATTAATTGCGTGGGGTTTTCTGATGTTCAGAACCTTTTCGGTGCAGGTTGGGCACTTGCTAAACAAGTTATTGGGGCAGTGGTTTGCAACTTTTTTTGGTTAAGGAACCCTATAATATTGTGAAATTCTGCAGGACCCCAACCCTCTCTAATAGCGCATCTAAGATCAGATGTATTGTAAGGAACCCCAACCCTCTCTAATAGCGTGTCTGAGATCAGATGTATTGTAAGGAACCCCAACCTTCTGTAATAGCGCGTCTGAGATCAGATGCATTGTAAGGAACCCCAACCCTCTCTTATAGTGTGTCTGAGATCAGATGCATTGTAAGGAACCCCAACCCTCTCTAATAGCAGCGTGTCTGAGATCAGATGCAATGTAAGGAACCCCAACCCTCTCTAACAGCGCGTCTGAGATCAGATGCAATGTAAGGAACCCCAACCCTCTCTAATAGCGTGTCTGAGATCAGATGCATTGTAAGGAACCCCAACCCTCTCTAATAGCGCGTCTGAGATCAGATGCATGGTAAATCCTTCTGTATCTGGTACCATTTTCAAATGACCTGAAAATTGCAGGGAACCCTTTAGGGATGCCAGGGAAACCCAAGGATTCATAGGAACCCCTGCTGAAAAACACTGTATTGGGACGTATACTTCTTAGAGCCGCAAATAGTCTATTAAAGGTGAAAACCAACTTCATATTTTTTTTCATATATCAATGACCTTTATTTTTCCTAACTCCTCCAATTCTTCCCAATTTTTCCTCTAGTGCTATTTTGTAGAAATATTCATGGTGAGTCCATTTGATCCTCTAACTCTAGAGCAGAGGCGACCAACTCCAGTCCTCAAGGGCTACCAACAGGTCAGGTTTTCAGGATATCCCTGCTTCAGCACAGGTGGCTCAGCTTTCAACTAATACTGAAGTACTCATACATACACATAAAAGTATTTTTGTTACATCGTTTCAGAAGAGCTCATGCACGTGCAATCCGGTCTCTACAATATTTCAGGTCCCCAGCAACCAACGGGTTAAAACAAAGAGACCCCGGTGAGAAGGTGATCTCTCTCACTACCTGTGAGCAGCTGCAGAGACATATTGCTGATGCCAAGCTGCAGGTTGTCGCTCTGGCATAGAGGAGCTGTCAGAAGCCCTGAGCTTCCCAGAGCAGCAAGTTTAGCAGCGGCCTGGGATTTCTGTGCAAGGCTGGGCCTGTTTTATAGCACGGACAGCTGAGGCAGTAGAATGGGACATGAAAGGACTTTTCGAATTATAAGGCACTTGTCTCTATTACAACACAACAGTGAGAAACAGAAGGGGGGGGGGGGAGAGCCAGGCGGAGAGGGAAACCAATACAGGGAAGGCAGTGAAAGCTGGCAAGAGGAATGCTGCCCCCATTATGTCCTACTGACAATCAGTGGTCAATATAGGAATAAAACCCAGGTCTATTCAAGTTTAAAGCCTCTATTTGTTAAGCAAATTAAAACACTTCAATAAAGTGAAACCACTCAGCCATATAACGTCTATACGTCAGTTTAGCAATAGATTTCCCCCCTCTAGGAGAAAAAGGGGTTAACAATTTAAGACGTGTTTAATAACTGATCAAACAGAAAACCAGAAGTGTAGCTGTGACGAGCACAACACATTATGTACCGTACCACATAACCTGGTTAATTAGGCGCTCAGAGAATGGAGTGGCAGTCTCAGAGTGGCCGTGACCCGTGCTGAGGTTTCTATAAAGCAGGTTCTAGGACAAATGTTTTTCTGCAAAGGAGAAAAATAACTCTTTAAAAAATATGTTTGCACAATGACGTCTGCGATCAGAACGAAAAAGGGTGTGTGAGCGTATATCAACACAATAACCGACTTAAGGACACCTGCACAAAACAAAATGTTCCTCCGGCGTGCCGAAACATTACCTACCTACCTACCTACCTACCTAGTACCTACCTACCGTTTCCCTGTACCAGGTTAATGTTTAAACAGAAATAATGCATCACTACTCTATATTTAACATAGGTTGAACTTGATAGACGGATGTCCTTTTTCAACCTCGTCTACTATGTAACTACTTATATTACACATATATTTATACATTTGAGATCCTGTCTAATGAATTCCCCCCCAGGTCATGGAATAGGACGCCAAGAGAAGTGGGTTCTGCACAACTGATGCTTCACCTGCTGGTACTTCTAGTCCACGTGGATTCTTGGGAAGAGAAGCGTCGGACGAGGATGCCTGACTGAGGCTCCAAAGCACAGACATTCACCTCTATGTGAACTATGCCGGTGATGACCATCTTAATGATGCACCATGGCTGGTCTGCAAGGAGCTGTTCCACCTGCATTACCAGCTCTCTGGTGTGACGAGGGAAACAATATTTAATGCACTTGTAAGAACGTACAGTGATTACCATCAAAACCCTTCATTGTACATAACACACACATTTGCGATCTCCCCCAGTGTGACAGGGATCAGTCTCTCGGGACTGGTTTTCCCATTTGGAGGATGGTGCCATTAGCACTCCGCCAACCGTCGTGCCTTGCAGCTCGCAGAGATATATGGGTGGAGCAGAGTGTGTTGGGACGTTAGAGCAGGAGGTGGCCAACTCCAGTCCTCAAGGGCCACCACTAGGTCAGGTTTTCAGGGTATCCCTGCTTCAGCACTGGTGACTCAATCAGTCCCTGCTTCAGCACAGGTAGCTCAGTCTAGCCCCTGGGCTAGAGTACAAACAGCATTATCAAGCTCACAGTGCATAGATCTATGTACAGTAGTGAATAAGATAAACAAGCGAAAAGCACACGACGTATGTGTTTTATTATCAGCAATCCCACTATTACCTAAAATGCAATATCATGTATGTTTAGCATTAGATTCCATTGTATGGCGTTATATAAAAGCAATGCATTAAGTGAACCAATGATACGTTAACCATGGGGTGTGCAAACTTTCCCCGCTGCGCCCCCATCTGCTCGCCCTCCCCGCACGTGCCCCCCCTCCTTACCTTGTCTTCGGGTCATGTTTGACGCAGCGTTGCCGAAGACAAGGTAAGGGACGTTGCAGAGGCCTCACGCGATCCCCCGGCCTTTCATTTAAACGCCTTGGGCAAGAGCGCCGGGCCTTTGTAACCACCGCGCCCCCCCTGGAAAATCTTGCGCCCCTACTTTGCGCACCCCTGCTTTAACCCAGTCACTGCTGTTGACTTGCAGGCCCGTTTTGCATCCCATTTGATTAATTATCTACATAATTAATTGACTAGGTTTTACATAATGCAGAACATCCCATCCTTTACCCTTCTCGGTCTCAGGAATCAGATATAACATAAATCTGGTGCGTTTTTTTTTTTTTGCCACTCTGATAAATGGACCCCAGTCTGCGTGCTGTAGAAATGTAATATAATTACTGTTATTAAGTCTTTACGGCCACTGTGCCTCACAGAGAAGGGAATGCTGTAGCTATGAAGGGGTTTGGAGACTAGACAAATGAGTTTAATAAGAATACGGCTCCCCCGTTCCGACTAATAAAATCACACATACATATGAACTCTGCTTTGAATTCCCAAAGCCCTATAGCCTGCTGCTCCTAAATCCAGCCAATCAGGGATCTCATGGCAATCAGCTACTTTCAGCATAGGCGATGATAACCTAGCGTGCCTGTTAAATGCAGGAAGGGCAATCATATTTAAACATAGGGAACACCTGCGTGCCTTCTATGCATTTATACGTATGTGTATTATTATTTTTTTTAACCAGTGACCCCTGGATTAAATAGCGAGTAATTCTAGCCTGAGCAGCTGCAACCCAAAGCCGGAGACAGGGTTTAAAGAACAGTCTGATTTTTTTAATTATTAGGGGCTCTTTGTCACGCGCAGTCTATAGATCGAGAAAGCATTTAACATATGGATTTTTCTGGAAAGCAAACCAGATGGGTATGGGGAGATGGGGACAAGCAGATACGCGGGCATTGTATATTTAGGGTGCTGTTAACCGTTTGGCTGCCAGGGAGACCTGCAATGCAATTTATACGCACATTTCTATATGTACATTGATGAGTCCGGATCTAAATAATGTGTTCCAATGCACGTCCGACCTTTGCTAAATCAGAAGTATGAGTGCGTTACAGGGCCGGCGTGATGGCGGTGTCACTGCACCGAGCCCCGCGGTTACAATGGCCCCACGCCCCCCCCGCCCCCCCCCCCACAACAATGAAACGGATTGCCGGAGGGAGAACGCAGGGGGGGGGGGGGGGCTCTGTAAGGGTCTCGCCATGTCCGGCGTCATCTCCTCCTGCAGCATCCCACCGTCATGGCCTCGCGTTGCCATGACAATGTGACGTCATCACGCTGCGTCGTTGGAAGAAGAGATGCCACGCCTGGACAGGGGGAGAGGCTCCGCAAAAGCCCCTGCACTTAGCCCTGCAAAATTCCCAGACGGCCCTGTGTTACCTGTGGCCCCTCCGCCTGCACCAACCAGTCATCAGCTGGGAATAGGCTTTCTTTTATAGTTCTATTGCTAAATAGAGTTTATAATGAGCAATCCAAGCAGCCTTTCCCCCCGTTTTTTTTAAAAACATAGGATAGAAGCAGGGGGTTTCCGGAGCTGAACCCCATTAATTTCAGCTCTGGGGACCCCCTGCTTCACGAGATACTTACCTCCGAAGGGGATGCCGCTGTCTCTGCAAAGCGGAAACCTCCCGGCGTCACATGGGTCGATGCACCGGATGATGTCACGGCTTCCTATTGGCCGGCAGGACTCGAGAGCTTTCAAATCCATCATTGCCTGAACCCAGCTTGCAAGACAGAGCTGCTACCGGCGTCCCCTACGGAGGTGAGAATCTCGGGAAGCAGGGGATCCCCGGAGATGAAATGAATGGGATTCAGCTTCGGAGATCCCCCTGCTTCAATCCAATGGGGGGAAAAAATGGAGGGGGGAAAAAATGGAGGGGGAAAAACGGTCGCTTGGATTTCCGCTTTACAAAGCACTGTAGAAGCAGAGATTGCAGTGTAACATATAATGTAAATCACATGCATGCATGTCAGTTATCGAAAGCGAAAAACAAAGTATCTTGGAGATCATCAGCCATAGAGATTTACTAAAAAGCAGCAATCCACCTTGATCACCCTTTTTTGTGCATTTCATTTTTTTCCCCCCCAGTCATCTCTTTTTTCACTTTCCAAATCAGATTTTTAATTTTAAAATCTGATGCTCCATTCAGGAGATAAGTGTTTGAAATATTAAGTGTTAGGAAGGTTTCAATCGGGGGGGGGGTGTTCAACGCCAGTCCTCAAGACCCTCCAACAGGTCAGGTTTGCAGGATATCTCTGCTTCAGCACAGGTGGTGCAGCCTTTCGACTGAGCTACTGATTGAGACACCTGTGCTGAAGCTGGGATATCCTGAAAACCTGACCTGTTGGGCGGTCTTGAGGACTGAAGTTGAGCCCCCCTGGTTTAATTAAAGCTCTTTCCAGAGCCAAGTGCAGTGTAAAAGTTACCACCGTGACGGCAAAAGCTGGAAAGAAAAAACATACAGGAAATGACCCACCTAACTAAACACTAAATTAGTATATATTTACTTTTTTTTTTTTTAAGAAAAAAAATTAACCAGGCCCTGTTTAGGGGCAAGAAACTAACATTATTGGAGTGCAACGGCGAATTTCAACTGGACAGAAAATCGCCCGCGCTCGCTCTCAGCCTGGCCGCGGCCTTACAAAGATCTTGCACTGCTGGGGAGGTGGGCCAAAACCTGCTATAGAATAAATCATAAGATGCTCAAAATATTAAAACTCATTTAAAAAAAAATGGCATTAACAGTTGAATTTAAAAATAAAAAGGATGAAAGTATAATCGAATACTACAGAACTGATTTAAAAAAGGGGGGGGGGGACCTTGCTCCTTGAAACTCATGTAGGCTTCTGGAGGGGATTGCCGCTTTAAAATATTTTCCTAGGAATGATGCATACAGACACACATTTTGTATTCAGTATGTTACAGAATAGAGAGCCGGGCATTGCTATCAGAATTAGCAACGGTAGCAAACGGATTAAAAACACAGAATCAGATTATTCCGAGGGAAAGAAAATAGATATTTTCTGTGGTAACAGGATTTTCTTCTTTGCTAAAACGGGTGCTGCACTTTGTTTCACTGTTACCCTCGTTTTGCACCCAAGGGAGTCACACATAGTTCACATAGGCCTAGATACACTAAACTCCATTAAATTAGGGCAAATAGTGTGATGTTAGTCAAAATAGAAACAGGCGTTATTTGCCCTGCAGTTAACGCCGTATCCACAAAACCAATTATATGCCAAAATAATGTTGGTGCTAGCGCTTATTAGCATAGCTTTAACATCGCCTTATTTAAGCCTTGCTGTTACTCGCTGCCTCCCACTGAAAAAGGGCGTTTGGACAAGAGGAGAGAGAAATAACGCAGGGCACCAACTGAGACTTTATTGAAGTCATACCTAATCCTGGCGTTACTCCCATCCAGGCACAGAAATAGCAACACTTTCCTGCGTGGAATAATTTGTTGCCAACGTTCCCAGCAGTTTGAGCTGCAAACTGCAACAATAGATAATGTTACCTTAGTAATATGAGGATACTTTGTAGCTGCTGAGTTACACTGGCGAAAGGCGGCCATTATGTTAGGCACACAATCAGGAATCTGACAGATTTATAACAGGAGCACCAAACGATTGCCAGCTTAGACCTCGTTTATTAGTGGGCGCGCGCCCTCATTGGCTGAACCGCAGACGTGACGCAGCCACCGCACGGAAAAAAAAAAAATGATTTGTAGCTTGAAAAATTTGCCGCACGGTCTCTCTGCATCATGCCTGCGCACTATGGCCGCCTTCATTGACTTACACTGATTTGTTTAGCTACTATAATTGCGGCCTTAAGTAAAAATGTAGCATTTGACATTGTCACACCCTTTACATATACAAATAAGACGGGCAAGGGGAGTTGGAAAGTATTGCTGCCTTAAAACCGCAATAACGTCTGAGTCGGCACCGTGATTTCTGCTGTTGAAAAGCAGGAGGAGGCGCCGACAAGCTGCGAGGAGGATTTCCGAAGGATCTGGCCAGCCGCCTGAGCTCCTAGGTCCTTATCTAAGGATTCACGTCTGGTGGATAATAAATGGTGGGGGGAGTAACGCAGGAGGAGCACAAATTCATTGTGCAGGCAGCCAGAGCCAAAAAAATCAGTTCAAGACTTGGAAGCCCGCTATCCGGGACGGTTTATGTCGCCGATATGGAAGGTGTAAGTGAGAGAGCACAAGGAGGGTAGATACTGCAAGTTCTATAAAGACTATCTCCACTCACATTGTGTCTTCTATGTCAGTGTTTAAGGCACAACTCCATATAACCCCATATGTACACGTTGGTCCTAGGAGGGATTGCCTGTTTAAGGTACAATTCCATGTAAATCCGTTGCTATAAGAGGGTTATCCCAGAGCAGCAACGTCTTGCAGTTCTGTCACCAAAAAGGTTGAAACAGCAATCCCACCTAACCAGAATTCTAACCGGGGGGGGGGGCAGAGCTACAAATAGCAGCCAGCAGCTCCATTAGGCCCCTATTTACATCATAGTAAAATAGCGGAACCTGCAATACTTTGCAAAGCCCTGGACATAGGTGATCAACCCTATTCTGTAAAAAAAAAAATCCATAGCTAAATATGGTGGGATTGCTGCGAGCATGTGTCCATCCTTATCAATGTAACCACAGAGTAATTATCCAATCGTTTTGTATTCTGCAGACGCATTGATTTAAACATTTTCATTTTTAAAAAGGAATGATTGCATCACTTCTCACCCGCTCCCGATCACTGCGCCTGTTCAAAATCTCTGCAGCTTCCGTCCTTCAGTAACCCATGAAAACAGACTCTCGATTTCTCGTTTAGTAATCCATTATCCTCTCTAAAACATGCTCAATGACTGAGCACGTTGGTAACATTGTAAGGTCTACGGAAATCTCACACAACGTTCTATTATATTGTTTCGTTTCGGAGCCACAAGGTGCAGAAGTTGTTGTACCTAGAACCATAGAACACTTCAAATCTAGAACCCAACACATTAGGACAACTCCCTCCTTGAATAGTGTGATCCGGTTGAAATCAGTGGAAGACGACATCTATTATAATGAGGCTGCACTCTTCTTTATAGTGGCATGCCATATTTATATATTCTTGGCCCAAACTTGTTTATGGACATGCATTCCCAGATTATTAGCACATATTACAGCAAGTATTATGCACGAGCCTGAGCTCTATGTAGGAGACAAAATAGGTGAAGGAGTCTAAATTTAGCCCTGGTGATGCATTACATACTGCTGTGCGCAGTCTAACAGCTGGACCATCTTCTCCAACCCACTGACCTCTTCAGCATCATTACCCTCCAGATACACAACAAGAGTCTAGCTGGCAAGCCGGGATGAATGTCAGCTGGAGCAAATGACCCAGCCCTGTTACAACCTAATACCTCTTCTCTCCATCTACACTGGTTATGAGGAAGAGGGTGAATGATCTTGGGGAATGACTGCAAGGTTAACCTCTTCACTACCAGGAGGAACTACAGGCCACGCATGGCGTGTGTTTTTTAGCTTCATCTTGTATTACACGGATTCCAGCTTTTGCTGTGCTGTATATAGGAATACTAAAGAAATTATCAGCAGATAAGAGCTATTCAGCTCACAAGCTCTGCCCATTTAATGAATGTTGCTGTGCAACTCAGGGCTCTATTTGAATTGCAATGAATCACTCTCTCCGATGCTATGAGCATCGTATTTCCATCATTGCTCTGGTGTTGATGCCAATAGG
Source organism: Ascaphus truei (assembly GCF_040206685.1). Taxonomy (NCBI): domain Eukaryota; kingdom Metazoa; phylum Chordata; class Amphibia; order Anura; family Ascaphidae; genus Ascaphus; species Ascaphus truei. The sequence goes on from NC_134503.1 coordinate 10,255,045, forward strand.
TGACAAACCGCACTAAAAGCTCCTTTCAGTCGGAGAACACAATGTGACGTGAAGAAGAACAGGATCGGACACTGTGTTCCCGGAGTTAACATGGTATCCTCCGTGCGGATTCCAAGCACAAACCACGGGCGGAGCACATTTCACTGGCACAGGCCTCAACGTGGAGTTATCGTCCAAACGATGTGACGCTGGGTCGGTCTTGGCGTTACTATGATCCATCCTGGAATTGAGGGAGTTTGTTCAGGTGACGTGGGTGGCTTGGTGCTAACCCGCACAATTGCAAGGTCTGGATGCAAGTACCGCCAAGTTTACGTATCACCTCGTTAGAATTAAAACACTGCGTCATCACCAACGGCCATTAATAGTTCATCCGATGATATTTTCAGTCGGAAAAAAAAGAACTTAAAGCAGTAGTACAAGCTGCTGTTTTTTTATTTATTTTTTTCCCCCCTTTATTATATGCATCAATACAATCCCCACAATGATGAGGAGTTGGCCGAGTTGCAGATCGATCGGTGCTCCTGTGATCGATCGGTGAATATTTGGCTCGGGGGGTTCACTTCACTAAGACTGTAGAAGTTTATCAGTAGCTGTGACTTTGTAAATGGTTGCTTTAGAAATAAAATGCTTGTTACATTATAATACATTAAAAATGTCATTCAGAGTTGTTGTTTTTTACTTATTTTTTAAATGCTACATGTATTTTCTCATAGTACAGAACTGATTTATTTAAAATAAAAACACACTAGTAGGATATTGCTTGTTCTGCAGCTTTAAAGGAGATTGAATATTTTTTTTTAACTTAGTTTTGAAGCAGGGGGGTCAGCAGCTTAACTGCAATCATTTCAGTTGCAGGGAACCCCTAATTCCCGAGGTACTCGCCTCCATAAGTGCTGCCTGTATTTCTGCTCATTTTAAATGTCCCATGTCACGTGACCCAATAGGAAAGAGATGATGTAGCGGCTTCCTATTGGCACGCAGGATGCTGGGGCATTTAAGCCACCATTATGTTAGCCCCAACTCAACTAGCCCGACTAGCTTCCGGCACCCCCCTTCCGAGGTAAATATCGTCTCAAAACAAGGGGGGTCCCCGGAGCTGAAATGAACACGATTCAGCTCGGGGAGACGCCCTGCTTCAAAACATATTAAATTGTAGAAAAACAAACACACAAAAAGAAGTGTCACCAGGAATGCTGCTGTAACCCGATGTTATTGGCCCTTTGAAGGTGTGACCTTAGGTCAGGTTAATGTCCCATTAAGTAGCTTGTCGGGCGTTTTTGTGGATTCGGGTCGGAGTCGGTTGACACACAGCAGATGAGGAGGTGGCTGGGAAAAAGGAGTAAGCAGAACAAGAAGGCCCATATTCAATATGCTTTAAAGCCATCCCTTTGTTAGACACATTTTTAGAAGACACAGAGAGACATTGGCCCTCATTCTGTAAGGTGAGATTGCATGAAAAGTCCCATAGACTAATAGGGCTTTTCCTGCAATCGCACATGCTCTGCGTTTATCACACCTTACATCAGGGCTGCGCAAACAGGGTGGCGCGAGAGTTTTTGGGAGGGGCGCTGCTGTTACAGAGGCACCACGGTCTTCAGCGCGAGGCCTCTGTAAACTCACCAGGCTTCGGCCCACGCATCTCCATGGCGACTAATGACGCTGTGGGGTCACGTGACGCGAGTGTAGAACCCTCCCCCCCTCCAATAATATTAGAAGATTGTTATTTTATGCTAGTACAATATGTGAGGACTGTTCCAAGAAGCTGGCAATCTAAAATGAGTATGTGGGAGGAACAGGGTTAAGGCAAAATAAACAGCGTGGGAGGGAGCTGGGAACACAGAGCCCTATGGATATGCTTGTTGATAAAAGCAAACATTTTTTCACATGAGGTCCTGGAGTGTTACAAAGGATAGTTATTCCCTAAACACAGAAAATGTGAACCCCTGTACACAGACAGGGATGTTGGGCTTTGCTGGAGGTCAGGGAGAAATATATATATACAGACCTGCCTAAGGCCTCGGCCATGTTACGTGCTTGCTGGCGGAAGCGCGCTGAGGCGCGCTCCCGCTCAGCACTGAGCCCCTACAGCCGCAATTAGAGCGGCTTTAGTAGGGGCTCACCTGCGCTTCCGCGCGCTTGCGGAAGCGCAGGTCTTGGGGGAATTTAAAATTCCCCCGCTTGCCGGCGAGACAGGCCGGTCACGTGAGCGGTTCGCCCAATGAGGGCGAACCAGCTCCGTGACGTCACTGGCCCGCCCCCGGCCAGTGACGCGCCCGCCCCCGGACCGCCCCCGGACCGCCCCCTGACGGCTGCTGAGAGCGCTTGCGGTAAGCAACCGCAAGGCCAGGGAAAGCACCCGTTTTCCCTGCGCCTCAGCGCGCCTCAGCACGCCAGCAGGGACCGTGGACTCGGCCTAAGACATGCAGATGAGCATACAGCTATATTTGCATATATATATATATATATATATATACACACACACACACATACACACACATATCAGTACCGTGTTAGCCGATCTTTAATATTCAAAAATTAATAGACGATACCGTTCTGTGACTAACAAAATGCTTTTATTTGTGCGAGCTTTCGAGATATACTGATCTCTTCTTCCGGCGGTGTTACAATGAATAAAGCAGGCAAGGGGTTTACTCAAAAAAAACAACAACAAAAAAACAATTATATATATACACATATATACACACACACACACACACACACACACACACACACACACACACACACACACACACACACACACACACCCACCCAGTGTATAGTTAGTATAGGCTGGTCATTAGCAGACACTCCATATCAGCAGCACAGCATGGACAGGAGCACATGACATTGCGGGGGGGCGGGAGGGAGTTAGCGAGACCCAACTCTCTCGTCACAATTTACAAGTCAGCGAATAAAGAGGCATTGTTTATCTGACATAAAGGTAGCAGAGCTCTGAAAAGCCTGTTTCAGGCTGGTCAGCAGAGCTTTAAAAACACTCATACTCCTCCTCTGCCGCAGGCAATGGGCACAGCTCCGGTGGGCGCTGCGGTGCGGGTATCTATGGCAACTAACTCACTTGCAATGTGTTGCATGCCCTTCCCGCAGTAAAGGCACAAGGCCACATACCTTCAGCAGTGCCTAAAAATAGAGCTCTGGGTAAATTAACCTCTTCAGCAGCGCAAGTGCCCAGATATATTATGAGCGTCTGTAGAGGCCTGAAGTGCAGAGGAGAAACCTCCCATGGAAATAAAGCACTCACAGTTTCAAGAGGAAACTGCATTAAGTTTCAGCAGGAGTTCTGCGAAACCTCTCCCAGTATGATCACTACTTGGTCCTATTCCTGCAATCAGGACCTCACCAATTCTGCATAATACCCCCCATCTCAATAGATGCCCCCTAAATGTGCACTGGGACAGTAGAATTTGTAGTGTGATTTCTGCGCTCACGGAGGTCCCCTTGCCCCCACAAACCACGGAAGCCCCAGAGTAAGGTCGCGACTCCCACCGAGAGTCTGCAAATCACCAGGATTGGGTGGGCAGCATCCCAGATCCGAGCGTGGCTCTTGGGGTGGGGCCCCCCTGGTGGACCTTGGTAGTGACGCTGCCATCCTAACAAAGTCAGGCTGGGGAAAAGACGTGCTTATAGGAAGCGGCCCCGGAATAGAATGGGGGCTGCAGAACCAGGACTGGCACACCCTGCCCCCCCGTGCATCAGAATCACGTTGTCACAATACTGCTATCCCAATGGCTCTCGCACCATCACGAGCAAATTACCTGGGACTTTACCAAGCGCCTTCCAGGTCTAAATCATTTATACACTTTGGAGAAATTCATGCAGCCATCTCTGGGGTGAGAGATTCACTTCTTCAACTATAGTTTGCTTAACTAGGGGGAGGGTTTAACTCTTAAAGTGGTGTACTTCACTGCATCCGTTTGCTCTTAATCCACAGACATAGCATTGTTCGCAAAGTGACACACTGTGCTCAATTGCGGGTCATTACCCAGAATCCCCGGCTGCAGTAGAAGTGCTGCACGACAAGAGATAATGGGGAGAGGCAGGGTTGTGGTCCTGCCTGCGTTATTTTGCTCAAAAGTGGTCTTTTTATTTGCTGTATACAGGCATACCCAGCTATACGGACCTTCCCTTCACGGACACTCGCGACTACGGACATATTTACAATAGCCCTATTCCCCTGTTTCCGTACGCTCGCTTCGCGAGTACTGACACTTATTCTGTCCTACAGACCGCCGTAGGTAGGACACAGGCACGTCCTGAACAGCAATACCGGCTCCCTACCTCTACCGTAGTGAAAAAAGGTAGCGCTTCACTTTAAGTACATTTTCGCTTTACATACATGCTCTGGGCCCATTGCGTACATTAATGCGGGGTATGCTTATATTGTTTTTATTCGTATTTTAAACATTTATTTTGTATTTGCACCCACTTCACCCACACTTTCGCTGCCAGCGAGCCCTTAAAGCATTGCCCAGCCAACTGGCCGCAGTGATTCGGAAATCCCAGCCATTTGGGTTCAGCAAAAAGTCATTTCGATGGCCAGTCACAACAGACGTCATATTTAAAGAGCCCTACAAAAAAATAATTGACATCGCTTAATCGTTGAGTTTAAAAAGAGTGCGGGAGGATAGAAGTGTGGGATTTGGATAACATAAGTTAAGTAAATGCAGTTTGAAAAAAAAAAAAAAAAAACTAAATATTTTGGGGGTACCAGGAGAACGGACTCTTGCCTTCAACCATCTCCCACCTCTGGCAGTGATGGGGTTAACAGGCCAGCTTCGGAATGTCTGCAGCTCATCCTAGGAGCAGCTTTTGAGAGAAGGGAAGCTGACAAGAGCAGACTTGTAAAGGGAGCCGCCGCCGTTCCTGCGTCCCTTCCGTCATCGCCAGCGCCCCGGGCTGCATCCTGAGCTTAAAGCTGACATTTTGTTCCTCCATCTATCTCCTTTCACACTCTTCAGAGAGAAAGGCTGCGAGAATTAGCACTCTGATCTTGTGCACGGGGAGGGGGGCTGCAGATACACAACCACCGCCCCCAAACCGCCCGCAGTGTGCGCGCTGCCACCTCTGGTAGCCGGGGCTGATGAAATTTCACATGGAGCCAACAGGGCAGTAAGGCACTCTGCGGGTTTGATTCCATTATATCGCCACACAAGGGTCCCTTTAAAGGATCAATTCATGTTTTTTTTCCTATTACTGTTTTTTAACCTAGGATTGAAGCAAGGGGTCTGGAGATGAACCCCATTCATTTCAGCTCTGGTGACCGCCTGCTTTCCTAGATACAGACCCCAAAAGGGGGGGGTGCCGGTATCTCGTCAAAATTAAAATCTCCCGCGTCACATGGGCCAGTAGGAAGCCGCTCCAATGACATTACGTCTTCCTATTGGCCCGCAGGACGTCAGAGCTTTGGAGAGCTTTGAACCCTTCAAGCCGAGTGGCTATTGTCAACCCCTACGGAGGTAAGCATCTCCAGAAGCAGAAGGTCCCCAGAACTAAAATACTAAAATGAATGGGGTTCAGAGACCCCCTGCTTCAAACCGTAGATTAAAATAAAAATTGCAACCAAAAAAAAAAAAAATTCGCCAGCTTGGATTGCCTCTTTAAACAAAACATCCAAATAACGTGGAAATGACTGTTCAAACAGGGACAACTGGGAACAGAACATTTTATGGTTGAAGGCCCCAATTTCACAGGACAACACTAATGTGCAGAAGATTATCCTGTCCTATGTCACCATCACTCATGAGTAATATAAACCCTTCTCTTTAAAATTTCTTGGAATTGCAATCTCAAGGATCGAAGCGCTGTCGGAGCAAAATTGGGGCAGAGAGACGATACCGGGAGAGCTGTCGGCAGGAGGAGATGCAACATGCTCATACGATGAAGGGATGTTTGAAATGCTGCACCACTCATATACCCGTTTCTTTGCAGCCCAAACAATCCCCCAGGTCGGAGAGAGCGTAAACGGACAATCAGCGCCAGGTGTCATTAGCGCGATTACAACAAAACAAAAAAAGGCAGGCGGGCGCTTTCTCCAGTGTGCCTGGACTCGTAGTTTGGAAAAAAACGTCAGACCAAGTAAGGGAAGGGGTTAACAACAAACACATTATGGGTCACAAGCTGCCGCGTCATTTCTTTAATATTCCTTAGCATCAAAGTACGCCGCCAGATCTCCGGTTAGAAAAACCTCCCTTGGCTTAACGATCTGATTCAAGTTTAAAGAACTTTGGACCCGACAAGCCGAATCCCAGCAGTAAAATGGTTGAGTGGATGTTCTCCCGTCTTCCGTCAGGGCAGATTCCAGCTTTTGCTGTCCGCTCCGCCAAACCGACCCCATCCAGCCCTTTTTCAACTGGTCGCTCGGGTCAAAAGTCCAAGGCTTAAGTGCACGAGACAGACTTTAACCTGATAAAGCTGTTGTTGTGCCACAGCTCATAGGCGCCACTGCAAAAAAGGTACCGAGCAAAAAAGCAGCGGGCATGGAAGAACTGGGAATATTCAGACTGTCAACTCTCACTGACTTTCTGTCTCACATTTTTGGCATCTACGTCTCGTAAACTGCAATGCGGTGTCACAGGCAGAAGACAGTATTTGGCCATGAAAATGTCATAGGCCAAATGTCCAGAACTCCCGAATATCACTGATTGCAGCCCTCGGAGGTTGATCTCTCTGAACATTAAAATCCAGTCTTAAAATGAATACAATTTCTGTGACCGACTTCTACTTAACCCCACGAGGGATGCCATAGCTATCCTGGAACGGGATTGTGTTGTCTCTCTGTCTTCAGGCTGCCAGCACTCCCCAGCCTGGATGTTGCAACAATGTTGTGACCCCTTGTGTGTTTCTTGGCTTCAGCCAAATGCCTTAGCAACCCCCCTGCCTTTTACCAGGATGGACTACTCCCCCCCCCCCCCCCGGCCAGGTGGTATTGTCCCAGTTCATTTCCCATCAGCCCAGACCAGCAGCCATCTAGAGCAGTCATCTCTCCTATCCTGGTAAAGTTACTGATTTTCACCTATCCCTATATCTTGCATTTAGCCAACTTCCCTCATAGCTCCCCTTCCCCTCCATTGCTCTCATGTCCCAGTGTTCCCTCAGTACTTCCCCCCCTTTTTATTTGTATGTTGTTGCCCCAAATAAACACTTCAGCCAGTAAGAAGGTTCCCTTGCTTGATATATGGGATTGAGTTAACCTGCCTGTCCCTACGCATCTATCAGGGTGTGCTTGGGCCAGAACAATGCCCATTGCACATTTGCAGAGATTACATACAAAGAAGCACAAATTGCAATGGCTGGAGCTGTTCCTAACGATCATTATGTTACAACAGTATTTCTCCAAAATGCAAAACTATGCAACAAAATGTAGAAAGTAAACAGTTTTACTGGCCTCTAAGACCTCGTCCATGCTGACAGAGGGTACGCGCAAGCTGCGCGATGAAGAACATTATGACAATGAACACGTCTAAGCTGCGCACGCACGTGAGCATAGGGGCAGAGCGATGCGCGCGGAGACTAACTTTTTTGGTCTTTGCCGCACGAGTGCCGGGTCACATGAGCAGTGCGCCCAACGAGGGCGAACCAGCACCGTGATGTCACGGCCACGCCTCCTGAAACGCTCCGAATTGTGCCTAGCTACCGTCCAGGAATCGCCCCTGCTGCAAGCAAGTACCACGTCACGGCGCTCCGTCTCGCGCTCGCGAGCAGGCAGCATGGACGCGGCCTAAGACTGCGTTAGGGGTCTATATTTATTACGGGGTGCAAAATTGAAAGGCATTTTACAGCCCTTGCCGTTTTGAAAATGTTTAGAGCCCCGTGGACAACTGTTTTATATGATGCACTGGTCTGCAACCTGGGTGCCGGTCTTCTCAATCATACAAGTGGTTGTGCCTACATTTTAACTGATCCAAATGATAGATTGTCTTACTGTACACCATTCTCTGGCAAACAATGGAAAATAAAGCCACAGAAGGTCTTACATTTCATTGCACAGGTCTCATTCCTTACAGTATCTGTTACTGCATCCAAAGCTCCAGCCGGCTGTTTGGATATCACCATCAGGTAACAAGATTAATGACACTGTTAAGATATTGAAGAGATGTCAAGTACAAATCCCGATGATCAATCAACCTGTCTCAAATCATAGATAATCCCCCGTGTAATCCGGCTCCCAATATCTCTTATCCGGCCCCAAGATATGTGTTACTCCGTGCAAAGACTGCAACGGACTATAGGACGCCCGTCCCTTTTTGTTTCTTGCGCCCCGTCACTGGTACCTTTTGTCTCCGTGTTACTGGAATAATCCTTAAAAGTGTCAGGAGGCTCACTTTGCGATGCTTGGGAGACACAACACAATAATAAGAGTTAGCAACTCAACGTTAAGGGTTCATCTGGGATTATTTTAGTTTCAGCATTCGACTGAATCACCATGTTCCAACCCCACGTCGGAAATATGTAGCACAATAACAGGTTTTACTAAGAGCCGAGAAGCAACCTCCAAGCCCAACCCTTGGTTCAATTTTCGGTATACCCTCCCTGCAGGGAGATTTTAAATAAAAGCCTCTGCCCATGGAGTGCCGAAGGGTCGTTGCAGGCCCGGTCTGGGACTTTTGACCAGGGCCACTTCCCCGGCGCTGGTTCTCCGCTGCTACGAGAGCCGGCGCCAAACTTTGTCAAGGCGAAACGGCCACGTCCAAAAGTCCCATTGCAAAGGGTTCGTGGACAATTCTACATTTCTGTCCATGTTGAAGCCTCAAAAGGGCCATTGGTGCCTCTTGCATTTGTAGAACAATATCACAAAGAACACATATGATCAAGGATTACCCACTGGCCCCATTTATCTCTAAAGTTGTGTGATTACAGGAAAAGAAGTCTTGTGTAGAATTTCACTGCCGAACGTGAACGTGTGTGTGTGTGTGTGTGTGTGTGTGTGTGTGTGTGTGTGTGTGTGTGTGTGTGTGTGTGTGTGTGTGTGTGTGTGTGTGTATATATACACACACACATACATATATATATATACATATATATATTATATATATATACACACACACACATATATACATATATATATACATACAAATATATATATATATATATATATATATATATGCCTACAGAATGAACAGCTGCAAGATGAAGTTTGCAACGTACGAAACTCTTATTAAATGCAGGAAATGCTTTCTGAGGACTTGACATTATTAGGAAATACAATGGAGAGGAATGTTCTCTAATAAATAAAGGTACATGTTGTGACTTTGTGAAACCGCTGCTCTTCTTGTTGACTGATTATTTGTACTAACAGGAGACACACTGTTACCATAAAGATATAGATTGGCTGCAGAATATCTTTCCATAGGCGGTCATATAAGTAGGCGTGGACCTCAAATCCACAGTGGATGGTCTTCTAGAGAAGAAGCATCCCCAAAAATGTGACCCTTTACTTTTTCACTATTACAGTATAGAGTTCTGATAACCGACAGTCCTGAGAGATACCAGGTTTTTGTTTTGCTGTTGTAGATTGTGTTATTAACCAAGGCTCTTGGCCATGGGTAGGCAACTCCAGTTCTCAAGGGGCACCAACAGGCCAGGTTTTCAGGATATCCCTGCTTCAGCACAGGTGGATAAACCAGTCCCAGCTTCAGCACAGGTGGTTCAGTCTTCAACGGAGCCACCTGTGCTGCAGAAGGGATATCCAGAAAACCTGGCCCGTTGCTGGCCCTTGAGGGGCCCACCCGTTCTTGACTGATCCTGCAACGATACATTTGTCCCTCTGCCAAAATCTTTTTGCAAAGCAAGAGGAAATCTAAACAAATCGACATTCTGGTCCAGATTCACTCAGCTCCATTAGCCTAAATACCGCGGTGTTGACCAGAGTAAACGCCGGTTACCTTTCGCTCAAGCAAATAACATGAGGTTAACCAGGTTTGCTCACGTAAAACCTAATGAAGTTATTTTTACTGCCCGCCATTCTGAATGATATGCAACTGCCACTGATATACCTGATATATATATATATATATATATATACACACTGATATAGCGCATACCGAACGTGTGCGCTCCCCTCATCCTGGACCTGGAAATAAGGTCTCTCCCTGTCGAAGCTCCGCTTTAGGGTTTGGATGTGAATAACAGTACGGTTTTTGAAGATAGCGCAGCATTATCCCGAAGTAACAGGATAACCCAGGTAAACCCTACTAATAAGCTCATTTACGGCAGTTATTTTTGCACATGATTTACGTTTGTAAATAAGGTGCTCATTTGCATGTCATTACCCAGAATCCCTGGCTGCAGTGGTATGCAGTGACGGATTTCCACTTAGGCCGGCAAAATTTTGGGCCGGCAAATTTCCTTTCCCTCTGCCCTACATAGAGGCCCAACTCTTTTCCCCACTGATTGCCGGGGGAGAGCGGGGGGCCTCTATAAAGTTATTACCTTTTCCATCATGCTGCCGTCCTTCTTCAGTGTCGAGGCATCAAACGATGCTGCGACGTCACGCACATCGCATTGCCATGGCAACATGACGTCACACAGCGTTGTGGTGCCATGGAAACGTGACGGCGTCAAATGCCGTGGCAGCGTGACTTCGCAGCGTCATTTGACGTCCCGACGCTGAAGGAGGAGGGGTCGGCACGAAGAAGGAGTGTGGCACCGGGAAAGCGCCTCAGGACGGCGAATTAGTAAATCCGCCACTGATTGTATGCCAAGTGATAATAGGGAAAGACAGGGTGGCAGACCTGTCTCAGCCATGCCAATGCACCACAAGTGGTATTTTTATCTGTTAAACAAGATGTTAACTCAGGAAAAATAATGCCCGTTCCTGTTTCAGGTAATGTGCCCGCGGTTTCTGTTTCTCGGTGTGTACGGTAGGCATCGTATATCATCCCTTTTCCTGCTAGCGGACCTGCAGGTCATTGCAAAGGGTTAAACTAACCATTACGTGTCACTGGCAGTGACATTGTAACCAACTTGGTCTTGCCCCTTCTTTAAGAAGAAGACGTGGGTCTGCTTTGGAGCCTTAATCTTTTGTCCACGGTGTACTTTGCATGATAAGATTATAAAGACCTTAGAGGCACATTGAGAAGAGGAGTAACCCCCCCCCCCCCCCCCCCACTCTCCTCACAGGCTCCCTCCATTGTCTAGCAAACAATGAGAATCAGCGTAGCCCTTCACCAAGAAACCCTATCCAAATTAACATATAAAATTCATTTCATTTGGAGCCTTTGGTCCTCCTGAAAGTTTGTCCCTCGTCACCTCCTTGGAGCTGGAAGGCACCAAAAATGACACGTACCACTCCGTGTGTTTGCGGATTTCTACTATTGCACTGAAGAGGTTAATCCATTGCTCATTTGTACGCCTTGCTTCTTTGAGGTACGTTTCAATGGGCCAACACAAGAGCTTTGCTGCGTTGATGTCGCTTGTATGTGCACTTCACAGACCTCACAAGTCTCTTCTTCGGACACGGCTGTACATCGAACGTGGCACTCCAGGTCACAGCCGTCATATACTGTAGATGATGTACAAATTACGTTAATGAAGAACTCCTGTGTTGGCTCATTGAAGGAGTACTCCAACCAAGCAGGTCAAACCAAATTATTTTGTTTAACTGGCTTCCTTAAAATTTTTAAATCACTCATAAAGTAACCGGTTTATTTACTTGTGTCCTGGGAAAAAAATCAGTATGTGCTGTAGTTCTCTGGGAACACTGCATTTAAGTAGATCTGCTACTTTTTTGGACTTCATAATTACTTTGCCAGCAAAAAACAGAGCCTGGACGAATGACAAACACGCAGTCCCATCACCAAAAGACATTATGTAGAAGATCACAGTCTCCAAACCTTATGTTTAAAATGGGAAATTAAATAATAAATAAATATACTCTGGCCCGTCGACAGCTTTTCTGGGGCCCAGGTCTGAGTGGGGCTAAATCTTACATAGCTGGGGGTTGTTAGGGAGGACCCTGCAGGAGAGGATAGCTCGGGCCCCGCAGTGCACAGAGGAGCAGACGGTCAGGCGTGGAAGTTGAGTCCAACGTCAGGGCGAGCCAAACTTCCACAATTGGCCGGCCGCGGACCAAGACACTTGACCGGCTATTCCCCTTGTCGGTGGCTCTGCTTATACAATGTTTTATTTTTTCTTAGAGGGTCTCCATACACTACTTTAAACATGTCACTGTCCTTAGTTCACGGTCATTGTAGGCAAGACCGCCCCTTCAAAAAAGGTATCACTAGCGGCAAAAGAATGTAGTCTTCCCCCCGGATCAATGCGACCACTACAATTGAACTCTGCGTATTTGTTAAAGGGATTTGTTCCATTGTTAAGCAGCTTTGTGTCAGTCTCTGCGGGGTTAAATAGGAGTCCTTTGGAGAGGCTTTAATGACAGAGGCCTCAGCCTACACCCATGGACCGCTTCCATTCAACCTTAAGAAGTCATCTTTTCAAGAACAAGCTGCACACGATCTCTGATAACAAGACATCAGCTTAAAGGATAACTGCTACCTACACTGGGAATAGGGTGGTGTTATTTAAGCTCCCGCAGTGCAAAATAACCAAGAACTAGATGAAGGATTTAATGGGTTCCACATCTCAGCATAACATCCAGCAAGAGACTCATCCCAGCACGTTGTTATTTTGGCTCATATTGAAACAACAGTAAAAGGCACATAAAAAGGGCTAGAGTCTTTAAAATGTCACATTGGTGAGAGATGGCATCCTGTGACTTCCCTATTGTAAAAAGAAGTTATCCCTCACCCTTACAGGGGGGTCTTTCCAAGGTCACGTCTAAGGTCACTGGCTTCCACAAGCGTCCACCCTAAGGCGTTTTTAGTCCGATGAACACTAAGCGAAAATGTGTTGTGAACATCTTGAGCGCTAGACAGAGAATGGCAAATTTATGTCCGAAAGCCCAGATTATAACGGAGATAGGTAGATGGTGAGAATATAATGTATGATTTGGATTCAGGCTTTAATGCCTCCTGTACTGTGTGCAGAAGGTTGTTATTCTCTGATATATAGAGATACACACACACGTAGAGATATCAGTACCGTGTTTAATAATAAAAAAATAATAGACAATACCGTTCTGTGGCTAATGAAATGCTTATATATATATATATTTATATATATATATATATATATATATATATATATATATATATATATATATATATAGACCATACGATACCGGTTGCAACACGACATCAAGGGACAGCACGCAGGTAAGTAAATCAAAAATTTTGCTTTACTTACCTGCGTGCTGTCCCTTGATGTCGTGTTGCAACCGGTATCGTATGGTCTGTTATTGCTTTATGGGATAAGCACCAAAATATATATATATATATATATATATATATATATATATATATATATATATATATATATACACACACATACATTTACATATACATGTAATCCACCCTGAGTTTATTCTGGATAACCTGTGATATACAAGGTTAAAAATACCTTGTTTCTTTAAGAAACCAATCAGACACATTAAAAAAAAAAGACGCATATATTACTATAAATATTTTTTTTTTTTTTTAACATAGGATTGAAGCAGGGGGTCTTCCGAGCTGAACCCCATTCATTTCAGATCTGGAAACCCCCTGCTCCCGGAGATACTTATCTCCGATGGGGGGGCGGTGCCGGTATCTCTGGCAAATTCAAAGGTCCCGTGTCATGTGGGCCAATAGGAAGCCGCACCGGATTACGTCATTGGCCCGCGGGGCGCGGGAGCTTTGAAAAGCGGCCATTATGTGAACCCCAGCTAGCTAGCGAGCTGGAGCGGCTACCAGCACCCCCTACGGAGCCAAGCAGGGGGTCCCCAGAGCTGAAATTAATGGGATACAGCTCTGTATACCCCCTGCTTCCATCCTATGTTTAAAAAAAAATACAAATATTAATAGTAGTAAATGCTTCATTATTTTCTTATGTGACTACCCCACTATTTAATGTATTTTAAAAGTTGAGATTGGAAACGGGAACAAAAAACGGCCAGGTTGGATTACCACTTTAACATGGGTTGGATTTCCATCCGAAAGTTGGCAAGCTGAAAGGTTTATTAAAAGAGGCAAGAGTGGCTTCAAGGCAATTTCACTTAAAAATAAATAAATAAATGTTTCATTCCCCCGTAGGTGAGAAGCAGGGGGTCTCCAGAGCTGAACTGTGCTCATTTGATTGTGAATCCCCTGCTCCCCGAGACACGTTACATCGGAAGGCGATACACGTATCAGAAATCCGTTTAATGGCCATGCGGGACAATAGGAAGTCACAAGGGATCCCGCTGCAGCTTCGGGGACATTTAAACATGGCATGTTCCGTCCGTGCCCAGCCTCGGGGCTGCTACCCTTTAGAGGCAAATATCTCAGAGAGCAGGGGGTCCCCGAAGCTCAAATTAATGCGGTTTAGCCCTGGAGACCCCCTACTTAAAGCCTAGGTCACACAAACAAAATATATATATATATATTATTATTTTTTAAACCATGAGGCAATGCCACGATAATGATTAAAGCACTGGGCTTTGAGGTTGTAGCACATGATTCAGTACTTATCTTGAGCAAGGGACTCTATATGGGGTGTTCTTTAAGTACCTAAACTTAGATTGCTAGATAGTTATTCTGCGTAGCCCTACTTACACACTCAGCTCTATGTAATGTTATGTGTGCAACCTGCACTTACACACTCACACCAAACTGTAAACAATACCCTGAATATTCCTATAGGAAACACTGTCCCCTTTTGACTACGGACAAACCCCACAATACTTTAATGGGATTGGGGGGGAAATGGTGATTATGTCCTGCAGGCTGCCCAGCAGCGAGGGGGTTAATCTGTGTCACTTTTTATTCCCAGTGGCACCGACAGCTCTTAGTTTCCGGCACCTGCTCAGCCCTGCTTTATGACATGGCTTTCTGGTCAATTTCGTGCTCACTCGGCCGCTGAGCCAGACAATTGCTTTACATGGCGCAGGTTCTCTGAAAGGAAGGATGCAGCTACCATAGAGGCACCCCCGTCTGCATGCACCCACCTCCGCTAACTCCCCCGTCTGCATGCACCCACCTCCGCTAACTCCCCCGTCTGCATGCACCCACCTCCGCTAACTCCCCCGTCTGCATGCACCCACCTCCGCTAACTCCCCCCTCTGCATGCACCCACCTCCGCTAACTCCCCCCTCTGCATGCACCCACCTCTGCTAACTCCCCCGTCTGCATGCACCCACCTCCGCTAACTCCCCCGTCTGCATGCACCCACCTCCGCTAACTCCCCCCTCTGCATGCACCCACCTCCGCTAACTCCCCCTTCTGCATGCACCCACCTCCGCTAACTCCCCTCTCTGCATGCACCCATCTCCGCTAACTCCCCCGTCTGCATGCACCCACCACCGCTAACTCCCCGTCTGCATGCACCCACCTCCGCTAACTCCCCCTCTGCATGCACCCACCTCCGCTAACTCCCCTTCTGCATGCACCCACCTCCGCTAACTCCCCATCTGCATGCACCCACCTCCGCTAACTCCCCTTCTGCATGCACCCACCTCCGCTAACTCCCCTTCTGCATGCACCCACCTCCGCTAACTCCCCATCTGCATGCACCCACCTCCGTTAACTCCCCGTCTGCATGCACCCACCTCCGCTAACTCCCCATCTGCATGCACCCACCTCCGCTAACTTCCCCCTCTGCATGCACCCACCTCCGCTAACTCCCCCCTCTGCATGCACCCACCTCCGCTAACTCCCCCTCTGCATACACCCACCCCCGCTAACTCCCCATCTGTATGTACCCACCTCCGCTAACTCCCCCTCTGCATGCACCCACCTCTGCTAACTCCCCCCTCTGCATGCACCCACCTCCGCTAACTCCCCCTCTGCATGCACCCACCTCTGCTAACTCCCCCCTCTGCATGCACCCACCTCCGCTAACTCCCCCCTCAGCATGCACCCACCTCCGATATCTCCCCCCTCTGCATGCACTCACCTCCGCTAACTCCCCGTCTGCATGCACCCACCTCTGCTAACTCCCCCCTCTGCATGCATCCACATCTGCTAACTCCCCCTCTGCATGCACCCACCTCCGCTAACTCCCCCTCTGCATGCACCCACCTCCGCTAACTCCCCCCTCTGCATGCACCCACCTCCGCTAACTCCCCACACTGCATGCACCCACCTCTGCTAACTCCCCCCTCTGCATGCACCCACCTCCGCTAACTCCCCCTCTGCATGCACCCACCTCCACTAACCCCCCTCTGCATGCGCCCACCTCCGCTAACTCCCCCCTCTGCATGCACCCACCTCCGCTAACTCCCCGTCTGCATGCACCCACCTTCGCTAACTCCCCTTCTGCATGCACCACCTCTGCTAACTCCCCCCTCTGCATGCACCCACCTCCGCTAACTCCCCCTCTGCATGCATCCACCTCCGCTAACTCCCCCTCTGCATGCACCCACCTCGCTAACTCCCCTTCTGCATGCACCCACCTCCGCTAACTCCCCCCTCTGTATGCACCCACCTGCGCTAACTTCCCCCCTCTACATGCACCCACCTCCGCTAACTCCCCCCTCTGTATGCACCCACCTCCGCTAACTCCCCCCTCTGTATGCACCCACCTCCGCTAACTCCTCCCTCTGTATGCACCCACCTCCGCTAACTCCCCCCTCTGCATGCATCCGACCTCTGCTAACTCCCCCCTCTGCATGCACCCACCTCCGCTAACTCCCCCCTCTGCATGCACCCATCTCCGCTAACTCCCCCTCTGCATGCAACCACCTACGCTAACTCCCCCCTCTGCATGCACCCACCTCCGCTAACTCCCCCCTCTGCATGCACCCATCTCCGCTAACTCCCCCTCTGCATGCAACCACCTACGCTAACTCCCCCCTCTGCATGCACCCACCTCCGCTAACTCCCCCTCTGCATGCATCCAACCTCTGCTAACTCCCCCTCTGCATGCTCCCACCTCTGCTAACCACCCGTCTGCATGCATCCACCCCTGCTAGTCACCCCGTCTACATGCACCCAGCTCTGCATGCACCCAGCTCTGCATACCCCCAGCTCTGCTAATCACCCCGTCTGCATGCACCCACCTCTGCTAATCATCACGTCTACATGCACCCAGCTCTGCTAACCATCCCATCTGCATGCACCCACCTCTGCATGCACCCACCTCTGCATGCACCCACCTCTGCATGCACCCACCTCTGCATGCACCCACCTCTGCTAATCACCCCGTCTGCATGCACCCACCTCTGCTAATCACCCCGTCTACATGCACCCAGGTCTGCTAACCCTCCCATCTGCATGCACCAACCTCTGCTAATCACCCCGTCTGCACGCACCCACCTCTGCTAATCACCCCATCTACATGCACCCACCTCTGCATGCACCCACCTCTGCTAATCACCCCATCTACATGCACCCACCTCTGCATGCACCCAACTTTGCTAATCACTCCGTCTACGTGCACCCACCTCTGCATGCACCCAGCTCTGCTAACCAACCCATCTGCATGCACCCACCTCTGCATGCACCCACCTGCACTAACCATCCTGTCAATCAACGTTCAGCTTAAAAAATAAAACTGGATTGCAAGCTCTTTGGAGCGGTGATACCCCTCGCTGTGTCGTTCTGCATCTAATGCCTTTAGTTCTCTGTATTTTATATTGCATTCCGTCAGTGAAAAAAGTTGAACATCTGATTGGTGCAACCAAATAATTGGATAATACAATATATGTATCCTTCTATTTATATAGTGCCAACAATGTACGCAGCATTGTACATAATTACCACACAAGGTAAATAAATTACAGACAATGGGAATACGTCAATTCCAAACTAAGCCACAGGGAAACCCTTGCCAGAAGAGCTTGCAATCCAAGTGTACTACGAGTTGAAGCCACCACGAGCTTGTGGCCCAGAGCCGCCCTATAATAAAGTGTAGGGAGATTGTGGGCGCCTGGTCTCGTCTTATTCTACCATTTATCCCACACTCGCCAGGCAAGATCCCCACCCGCCTTAACCCCTTCCCTGCCAGGGGCCTGCAATACGCTGCCCTGGAGGAGGGTTAAAAGTCCACACGGCTAAAAGGTGCGGGAAAGCAAACACCAGCAGCATAAGCAGTGTCTGGGAAAGTGATTAGCATTTTTAGTAGTCATTAAAATACCACGCCTTGTTTTAGCACCAGAAGTTCACCAGGAAACACAGACAGAAGCTACCAGGGCCTGGCTGGCTGAAGAAAAAAAAAACTTGGCAACACCAATCAAAGGGGCCTGTATGGCCTATTACATTAACCCCTTATTCGGCACAGTGGTTCAGTTCAAAAGGCAACAGTCCCTAACCCAATGTTTTTTTAACAGGGGTTCCTATGAAGCCTTGGGTTCCCCTGAACATCCCTAAAGGGTTCCCTGCAATTTTCAGGTCATTTGAAAAATGTGATCAAATACAGAAGGATTTACCATGCATCTGATCTCAGACGCGCTATTAGAGAGGGTTGGGGTTCCTTACTATGCATCTGATCTCAGACGCGCTATTAGAGAGGGTTGGGGTTCCTTACAATGCATCTGATCTCAGACGCGCTATTAGAGAGGGTTGGGGTTCCTTACTATGCATCTGATCTCAGGCGCGCTATTAGAGAAGGTTGGGGTTCCTTACTATGCATCTGATCTCAGACACGCTATTAGAGAGGGTTGGGGTTCCGCAAAATTTCCCACTATAAATATTGGGTTCCTTAACCAAAAAAAAGTTGGACACCACTGCCCTGACCTAAATCGACAGCCACTAATAAAACAATGAAGTAAAATACATACGTTGTTACTCAGACACACGGAGCAGCAATCTTCCCTGTTTCATACAAATAAAGAAAATGTTGATACAACCTTTTCATTTCCATCTGTTTAGTGGCATTTCAATATTATTATTTCTGTACAAACAGAAAATGCAAATGATCACAGTGAAATCACAACAGCAAACAGAATAATTACTGTACTAGGATTCATTCTTCCTGATAAGCAGCTAAAGTATAGCAAAGTATATCCTGCACTTATTACATAATGAGATCTACATTCAAAATACAGAAAAAATGAAGAAATAATTAATCATAAAATGTAACATTTCAACTTCAATAAAAAAATCTGCAGCCATTACAGTACATGAGAGAGAGAGAGAGAAAGAGAGAGACAGAGACAGAGACAGAGACAGAGAGAGACAGAGAGAGAAAAAGAGAGAGAAAGTGAGAAAAAGAGAGAAAGAAAGAGAAAAAGAGAGAGAGAAAAAGAGAGAGAGAGAGAAAAAGAGAGAGAGAGAGAAGAAGAGAGAGAGAGAGAGAAGAAGAGAGAGAGAGAAAAAGAGAGAGAAAACGAGAGAGAGAAAGAGACAGAGAAAAAGAGAGAGCGAGAGAAGAAGAGAGAGAGAGAGAAGAAGAGAGAGAGAGAAAAAGAGAGAGAAAACGAGAGAGAGAAAGAGAGAGAGAAAAAGAGAGAGAGAGAGAAAAAGAGAGAGAGAGAGAAGAGAGAGAGAGAAAAAGAGAGAGAAAAAGAGAGAGAGAAAGAGAGAGAGAAAAAGAGAGAGCGAGAGAGAGAAAGAGAGAGAGAAAGAAAGAGAGAGAGAGAAAAAGAGCGAAAAAAAGAGAGAAAAAGAGCGAAAGAAAGAGAGAGAGAGAGAGAGAGAGAGAGAGAGAGAGAGAGATTCCTATCATATAAGCCGTCTATATATAGTTTGTTTATGTTCAGTTCCATGTTATTGTTTTGGAGAGATGTGCTGACTGATTGGGAGTTTTAAACATGGATTCCGGTGGTTCCATGATACAGACTCATTCGCGGGTCCCACAATGATATCGGTAGTAATGGTTTGAGGCCTTGGTGTTGGACTTCAATTACTCATATCGGAGAATCGCGACAGCACAGATTGCGTCGGGGCATTTCCTTCCACTATATGCGGTGACTCTGC